>NW_027438550.1:0-69000 GCF_000715075.1 Nicotiana tabacum
GCCCGGAGACACGAAGGGTTTTCGTGCAAAGATAAAGCGAGCGATTTTTGCCCGTCCGAGTACTCCGTGTGAAGCATTTTTTGAAAAAGATTTAACCGAACCTTTGCTTCAAAGGTTTCCTACATATCCCTGGCTAAAGGGAATCAGGTTAATGTAGTTCGAGAAGTTTTGGTAGCTGGGACTACCGTAGGACTGCAATGTTACTGCTGTTGCATGCTGTTATCACTGCTTACCGATCTCCTTATTACACCGTGCTTTAAAATAAAACAAGAAGCCAGGCTAGATTGAAATTTGTTCTTGTTGCCTTGCTTTCTTGTCGGCTTGTGTTTCATCCGGTGCTTTTCTTCCTTGAATTTTGGAATGATACTGGCCATTTGCTTTTCTGAATACCAGTTTTCATCATTTTGCTCAGTCTACATGGCTTTCTTCATTAAGCTTTTTGGCGGTTCCTCTGGTGGGTACGGCTTTCTTCATCAGACTTGTTATGCTGGGCATGATTTAATGTTCACCAGCTGCTTCTTTCAAAACGCCTTTTTTCTTCCTTTTGACTCATGCGCCTGAATTTGTGCTGGGATCTTTTGTTGCAATCTTCTGCTTCCCGGTGCTGGGGATTTTTATTGTTTCCTGTAGGGAATTCCTGCTGTAACCCTCTGTTTTATTGTCCTCTGACTTGATCTTGAAACCTATGCCTCTGTTGTATGGGCGGGCACCCAACTTTAATACTTGAAAATTAATGCTGAATGTATGCCTCTGTTATCTGGGCGGGCTCCCAACTTCAATGCTTGAAATATAAAGACTGAATGTATGCCTCTGTTATTATGGGCGGGCTCCCAACTTCAACACTTGAAGATAAAGACTGAATTTATGCCTCTGTTATCTGGGCGGGCTCCCAACTTCAATGCTTGAAAGTAAAGACTGAATGTATTCCTCTGTTATTATGGGCGGGCTCCCAACTTCAATGCTCGAAAATAAAGACTGAATGTATTCCTCTGTTATTATGGGCGGGCTCCCAATTTCAACACTTGAAAAGAAAGACTGAATGTATGCCTCTGTTATTATGGGCGGGCTCCCAATTTCAACACTTGAAAAGAAAGACTGAATGTATGCCTCTGTTATCTGGGCGGGCTCCCAACTTCAACGCTTGAAAGTAAAGACTGAATGTATTCCTCTGTTATTATGGGCGGGCTCCCAACTTCAACTCTTGAAAAGTAAAGACTGAATGTATGCCTCTGTTATTATGGGCGGGCTCCCAACTTCAACACTTGAAGATAAAGACTGAATTTACGGGCTCCCAACTTCAATGCTTGAAAGTAAAGACTGAATGTATTCCTCTGTTATTATGGGCGGGCTCCCAACTTCAATGCTCGAAAATAAAGACTGAATGTATTCCTCTGTTATTATGGGCGGGCTCCCAATTTCAACACTTGAAAAGAAAGACTGAATGTATGCCTCTGTTATCTGGGCGGGCTCCCAACTTCAACTCTGGAAATATAAAGACTGAAATATATGCCTCTGTTATTATGGGCGGGCTCCCAACTTCAACACTTGAAAATAAAGACTGGAATGTATTCCTCTGTTATTATGGGCGGGCTCCCAATTTCAACACCTGAAATGAAAAGACTGAATGTATTCCTCTGTTATATGGGCGGGCTCCCAACTTCAATACTGGAAATGTAAAAACTGAAATGTATGCCTCTGTTATTCGGGCGGGCTCCCAACTTCAACTTTTAAAATAAATGTCATTCCTCTCTTCAGGCGGGCTCCTGATTTCAACAACAACTTAGGACTGGTAAAACTAAACTTAAGAGGAAATGCGTCTCCTATAGGTAAAATTAAACTTAGGAGGAAATGCGTCTCCTATGGGTAAAATTAAACTTAGGAGGAAATGCGTCTCCTATGGGTAAAACTTAGGAAGTGCGTCTCCTATTGGCAAAACTAGACCTAGGAAGTGTATCTTCTATTGGTAAAGGCATGGTATTCCCTTGTTATACAGGTGGGCGTCTGATCGTAAAGACATGAGATGTATTCCCTTGTTATACAGGTGGGTGCCTGAAATATATAGACAAAAAGTATTCCTCTCGTTGTTCAGGTGGGCGCTTGTCTTTTTGAGAAAATTTTCGCGATGAGAAAATTTTCTGCCCCGGTTTGATGATCTTCTTTATGGCATGTTCTTCCGCCATCTGTAACATTTCTTTTCCCTGCTTCAAATCAAAGAAAGATTTTGTTAGTTTTAAAAGAAAAAAAAACATGGTTGCTTTCCCTTTTTTTTTTCGGTGTTCCATTACACTATCAGAATTTATTGGGGATGATATTACTGTAGGGGATCATGTCCCTGCTGGTGAACACATTCCCGTTGGGGGTGATTTTTCCACTTCTTTCCTTGGTCCACATTGTCCGACCTTTTTGGAATTTGGTCGATGATCGGCCAAGGATGCTCTTGCATCTCGACCCCTTTTTCACTATACCCTCTTGACATTTAGGCCAACTCATCATTCGGTCTTGCAACAAATGTCTTTTCCGTTTCATTGCATTATCTTTGGCATGTCCTGTTCGCCTTTTGCTTCGCAGCATTTGGCAATTAGTAGTAAGCTCTGAAAAACAAAATCCTTCTAAAAAACAAAATACTGGAGAAAAACACTATAAACCAAAAAATAAAAAGTGATGACTTTAAAAAGATGAAAGAAAAAGTCTTTCTGAACAAATGTTGGAGAAAGAAAAAATAAAGAACTTATCTGAATGGTACAATCAATCCCAATGATCATGTCATGCACTTCTGGATTAACCAACTCAGTCTATTCATATCGATCAATTTTTTTTTTGACGGCCTTACTTTGCTGGGGATGTGCAGAAGCCCAACTTTCGCCGGATGCGGATCTTATCTTGCTAGCCCCCTTTATATCCTTGTCGCCTCATAGTGCCCTTCGAGGGGTTTTCACTGATGAGACTCTCTCATTTCTCTCAATTCTCGTCGCCTTATGGTGCCAATATGACTCTTTGCTGGGGATTCTTTAGGTTATCAATTCGTTGCCGACTTTCTCTGCTTATATTTGCTTAACTTGGCTTTCCTCGGATTCTGATCGGGAGGTCTTTTTTGGACATCAGCATGGGTTTTTTTTTTGTTTATGTCTAAAAGAAAAAGAGGCATCAAAAAGGGTTCAAAATAATTCTGATGGGTAAAAACCATTACAACTCTTGGAATCGAACTTCTTTCCCAACATTACAAACATAACTTCTGCCCCAGTTTCTTGCTTGGGGATTCTTATTTTTTGGTTACACTATGACCGAGCCGTGAGGCGCCTACGTATCCTTCTTTGAGGAATCAGGTCAAACGTAGTTCACAACTCCTTTTTTTTTCTTTTTTTTTCTTTTGTTTTTATTATATTTTTCTTCTCTCTTTTTTTTTCTCATTTTCATTATTGATTCCAAAAGAGGGGTATGAAAGAATAGATAAGGCTCAAAAGGGGAAGCAAAGGTTAAAATGTTTGGATACAAGAAAAAATTGCCTCCGTCATTTCATTCTCCGATGAATGCCAAGTATAAACAAACAAACAACAATTAATAGCAATGTCGATGCATCTTCCCTCGACATCTCTCTAACATAAAGCGCAACTGGATAACATCTTGGTCACAATAGATGGCCACTGCCAATTCGGGACAAATTTGCCATTTTTGCTTTGGCCTGATGTGGGAGGATCCGTTTCAACACTTGCTGTCCATCTTTAAATTTCCTGATATCGTCTGCATCCCCTAAATTGATGTCTTATGCGTCATTTAAGTTGGGCTTGGATTTCTCTTCCAACTAGCTTAACTCTCTATTTGTCTCTTTGAAGGCTTTATTATCATCGTATCCTAATTCGTCATCGTGATTGACCTTTTGTATAACCAGTTCGAAACCAGATTGATTTTTAGACTAAGTTGAAGATCCGTTATGCATGTCATGTCATTGGAATCAGTATAAAGAGTATTGTTTAGAAAGAAAAGAGGAAAAAATAAAAATAAAAAAAATAAACTCAAAACAAAATAAGAAGAGAAGCTTTACAAAAATACGGGATAACAGAGTTTCACACTAAAACAAAACTGGATTACAACTCTGCAATAATCCAAAACAAGAAAGAAAAATCAGAGCCCACTACCAAGACTCCCTTCGGATAGGAAAAGGAGTAGCCGTCCAATTGTTGTTGTTTTTTTTTTTGAAATTATTTTCACCGGCACGGATCGTCATTAATGTTTGGCGGCTCTGGAACCTGAACCTCGATCCTATTTGTGTTGATGAGCTCTTGCACGGCATTCTTCAACTTCCAACATCTCTCGGTATCGTGTCCGGGAGCCCCCGAACAATATTCACAACTTGCTAAAGGGTCAAGATTTTCAGGAAGGGGATTTGGTAATTTGGGCTCAATAGGATTCAATAGGCCTAACTGCCTCAATTTGTGGAACACGGTGGTATAGGATTCTCCCAGCGGAGTATATTTCTGCTTCCTCTCATTCTTAAAAGCTTGATTCCCCCGGAACCTGACCCTGGAGGATTTCTATAGGCCCTCGAAAGTGGATATATGTTTGGTGGAGGTGGGTATGTATTTTGGGGAGCCAGTGCACGCCATTGTGCGTGTGCTGGAGAGTGGGTATAGGTTTGTGCATGATGAACGGAAAAATGGGGATCTGGCAGTGAGTAATACTGTCGTGGAGGGCTATATGGAGTGCGAGGGTAATTTTGGTGGTAGGGTCGTGGGTTGCCATAGTAGGGTGACGGGCCTCTAGATCCGAACCAGGCTCCAGACTCAACGGTCGTGACATCTTCTTTCTTCTCCTTCCCCAGTACACCCTCAGTGCCGCTCTGGATGGCCTGAGTGGTTGCTTTGATTGCCGAATAGCTCAGAATTTTGTTGGACCTGAGTCCCTCTTCGATCATACCGCCCATTTTAACTACTTCATTGAAAGATTTACCAACTGTCGTCACTAGATGACCAAAGTAAGTTGGCTCCAAGGTTTGTAAGAAGTAGTCCACCATCTCTCCCTCTCTCATAGGAGGATCGACTCTGGCTGGTTGCTCTCTCCAACGGAACCCGAACTCGCGAAAACTTTCCCCGGGCTTCTTCCCGGTCCTCAACAATGTGAGACGGTCAGGGACTATCTCGAGATTGTATTGAAAATGACCCGCGAAAGCCTGTGCCAGATCATCCCAGGTGTACCAATTGCTGGAATCTTGCCTGGTATACCATTCTAGTGCCGATCCGCTCAGACTTTGGCCAAAATAGGCTATCAACAGTTCATCTTTACCGCCTGCCCCTCTCATTTTACTACAGAATCCCCGTAAATGTGCCATGGGATCACCGTGCCCTTCATATAAATCAAACTTAGGCATCTTGAACCCTGCCGGGAGTTGGACATCCGGGAAAGGGCATAGATCTTTGTAGGCCATGCTGACCTGGTTGCCCAATCCATGCAAGTTCCTAAAGGACTGCTCCAGGCTTTTGAATTTCTTCAATACCTCATCTTGTTCTGGGGCTTTAACCGGCTTTTCAATTTCGGTCAATGCCTCCAAATGTGGATTGTAGGCATGTGGTTCGGGGGCATGGAATGTAGGCTCAGGGGGATAGTATTGCGTATCGGGAGCCTGAAGTAATGGCTCGCTGTTTGATCTTTGCAGGGTGGCTGATGTGGGTCCCATATAAGTCGGAACATTTGGTATTGGGAGAGGTTGATGGGGCGGTGGAGCTTGGGAATCATGAGGGCTTCTTTCTTGATGATAACGGGGATTCGGATGGCTTGTTGAAGGGCCGAAGTGAGGGTATTCCGGCATGTGCCCCAGTGTCTCAGGGCTCTTTTGTGTTTTGGCTAGGGCTAGCTGCATTGCATTCATCTCTAGTCCCATCCTTTCAATCTTTTCCATCGCTTCTTTTAACAACTGGCTCATCGGCCTTTCTTCCTCATTACTATTCTCTGAAGTAGTCATGCTTGTTGCTACCGGTCCTTTGGATCTGGTTTGATAGGAGTGTGTTGCCAGAGTTCTTTAACAACTAACTTGTCTGGTTTCAGACAACAACAAGCTTTGTTAGCGTTAGATTTTAACAGATTTGATCACAACACATAGAGGATGTAGTGTTCCTAGGCAGTTAACCGTTTCTACATGCTTTGCTTCAAACAACATGCGTCATCCCGGCTTGCTCATTTGTCCCCTTTTAAAGCGCTTTGGGAAACCCTGTATTTTATTTTATTTTGTATTTTCTTTTTCTTTTTTTTCTTTCTTTCTTTATTAAAAGCGGTCGAATCTTATGGGGATTGCCTACGTATCATGACCCCGCATGAATCAGACCTTGCGTAGTTCGGACCAATAAAAGCTAAACAATAATACACATTTTTCAATTTTAAAACAAACTAGGTTTCAAAGGTTTGAAGATGACCTGCAAACTTGAAAATCAAACAAATCGCATATTCTAATCAAAAGATTTACAAACTCAAAAACAAAAGGCTGACCCCCTTTCTCTGTTTGACAAATACAACCGAACGGTTATTTTTGCAAACGTGTGGCCCCTTCCAAATTCCACATGAATTCGAGGCCGAAGAGGATTATTTTATGACACTTTTACAAACTTGTCCGTTCTTTTACGAAAATAACCTTTCGACAACTGAAAGATACTCTAAGGCTATTTCGGCAAGAACAGTTTAAGACGCGGCCGAAGCTGGGTCGGCTTATTTTGACCAAAAATCCGAACGGTATTCACCTAACTGCTGACTCTTTTTTTTTTCAAATTACAATGAAAACGTGGAGTTGCAAACACGACCCTTCAGCGCCTCGGGGACGAAGATTTTTAAGGCTGTGCGGGTCAACTGGACCAAACTCCTAAACATGACCCAAAAGTGGCTGTTTATGCAAAGTCAGCCTTCCGGCGTCCCTCTCGGGAACATTCGGCTAAGTCTTGATAAAACAACGTCACCCGACTTCTTTATGACAAAATTAAAATTTGACATATTATTCTTTTATTATTATTTATTTGTTTTTGGCTTTTTAGCAAAAGGTGGGGTTGGACCCGATGAGGGTTGCCTACGTATCTCACATCCGGTGAGAATCAAACTCGCGTAGTTCGGGTCTCGCGAATAAGTAAATGAACTAATATATTTTTTTTTAATTGGAACTGTGAAAGAACTGTTTCAAAAGAAGAAAGGAAGTATATATATATATATATATATATATATATATATATATATATATATATATATATATATATATATATATTTTTTTTTTTGATTGATTTCTTTTTGAAAGAAAGACTTGTAAAAATTCCTTTTCTTTTGATTTGAACTTTGAGAATTTCAAAAGTAAAAGGAAGTTTTTTTTTTTTTGAATTTCCATTTGTTTTTTTTTCTTATTCTAAAGAAAAAAAAAAGAAAATATTTTTGGAATTTTACTTGTGATAAAAGAAATGCTTCTAAAAAATATTTTTTGAATTTTGAATTTTCTTTTCAATTTTGAAAGAAGTATAAAAATATTTTCGGATTTTTTTTAAAAAATATTTTTATTATTTTTTGTTTTATCAACAATGGAAAATAAAGATATTTATATTATTTTTTGCAAGACATATTTTTTTGGAATTTTACTTTGAATTTTTTTGGCAAGACAAATATTCTTTGCAACAAATAAAGATATATATATTTTGGAAATAAAAAAAAAAAACTTTTCAAATTTATATATATATTTGCAACAAATAATGAAAGACTTTTTTTTTTTTTTTGCATTTTCATAATCAAATAAATAATAAAAAGAACCATTTTAAAAATAAGACTCTTTTTCATTTTCATGGCAATACAAACTATATATTTTTTTCTATTTTTATTTTTTGAAAAACAAAACAGAACAACGACTCTTTTTTTTTCTTTTCTTAGCTTTTAATAAAACAAACTAATAAGACATTTTTTTTTCATTTTCTCAAAATTTCGGCAGAGTTTTGACAGTATTTGGGCATTTGTTTTCTTTTCAAAATAAACAATCAATTCCCTAACCGCTATTTCTTTTTTTTCAATTTCAAAATATTATTCTTGATATTCACAAGTCAGTCAACACACAAGTCCGAATCAAATTAATGCGCAAGTAGTAACAAGTAAGATGCATCAGGATGGTCATTTTCATTTTTGGTGCACCTGTCCTAGACAGACTCAACCTCTGTGTTGAGCCTCCAAAGTCAGATGCACGTGATGCAAACAAACGTTCCTACTAGGGATCCGGCATGTGGCTTTGTTATACTAGGTTCAGAACCTGGGTGTTTGTTCTAGACCTGGCTTACCCGAGCGGACAGCTCGAGCCGAGGGGGGTAGCGTACCGGGAATACAGAAGCTTCACCGGCTTAGCAATTTGTCCGAACCTCGTTCTAAATTGGGATTTGACACTATACAGAAAAGAAGTCGTACGAAGTACACCCTTCTTCATGATTTAGAAGACTCAGAGAGGAGATGGGTTTCGGCACAGTTTATACACAGTTCACGTAATATCAAAGCGGTAAAAGCAGCATTTAGCACATTAGGCTCAATCATGTAAAAATCAGATAAAACCAAATATAACAATTTATATGAGCTCGAATTTCTAACCCTGAACCACTGGTTCTGGGTTAAGTCCCCAGTGGAGTCGCCAGAGCTGTCACACCTCCTTTTTCCGCCCCCGCGAGGGTACAAGGAGTTTTTTCCAATTAAAGGACAGTCGAAACGGGATTTATTTATTTATTTCAGAGTCGCCACTTGGGAGATTTAGGGTGTCCCAAGTCACCAGTTTAATCCCGAATCGAGGAAAAGAATGACTCCATATTACAGTCCGCGAACCAGAAATCCGGATAAGGAATTCTGTTAACCCGGGAGAAGGTGTTAGGCATTCCCGAGTTCCGTGGTTCTAGCACGGTCGCTCAATTGTCATATTTGGCTTATTTATCTGATTTTAATACAATTATGAACCGATGTGCCAATTTTAACTCTTTACCACTTTATTATTATTATTATTTTTATTTTAAAAAAAATTGTGAACATCGTTTAAAATATGTCTTTGGATTACGTCACATGAAATGCACCCGCAATCCGGAACACATTTTTATTCAATGTTTTAGGATTTAGATTTGGGTCGCATGAAATGCGCATCCAAATTTAAGAAGGTAAAATTAATTAAATCGCGCCAAAAGAGTCTAGCGTATCATTATTTTGGGTAGGGCCGTGAAATTTGCTAAAACGGCTCCTCCCTAATTCTAAGCGATTAAATGTACATTTATTGAGGGCCCCGCAATCTATACATTTCATTAAGCGAGGCTCATCTCATTTATTTGGACAAATCTTAAAACGACTACATTTTTTATAAAAATGAGTCTCTAAAATAAAGAAAGAAAATCCTAATTTATTACTAGCTTTTATTATTTTAAGAAGACATGACATGCTAATTGCTTGATTAATACAAATATTGATGAAAAAGGAATTTCACTCTTAATTTCGAAATTATAAATAAAATAAAAATTCAACAACTAATATCAAAATAAACAAATATAGCTAGATTAAAACTCAGCATTGTTATTTTTTTTAAAAAAAAATTATTGAGATTAATTATTTACAATCATTTGAAACTAGATTTAACCATAATTACTAAAGCTTATTAGAAAGTTTATTAGACTTAAACGTTCTCTTAATCTTGCTTAAGCTCAAGTTATGCCTTAATGCCTAATTTACGATGTTTAATTTAAATTCGTGTCTTAGCTAAATTTAGCTACTTGTTCATGATCAACCTATAATCTTGAAGCCTTCATAACTAGTGAATTAACCTATTTTGCCGAACTGATTTATTACAGACTAACTTATGATATTATTTTCTTATTCCAGTTATTATTTAGTAATTCATGAAATAGCTTAAATACAATCAACAAAAGAAACAAAGAAAAAAAGAACGAAATTAAAACTTCAACTTTTCATTCTTCATATGTATTCATGCTTCATATTTCGGATTACAATAACCAGCTTTTCAGTTGTGTACCTGATATTGGAAGCAAAAGAAAATGAATATGAGAATCAGCAGCAGCAGTAAAATCAGTACAACACAGCAACAATAGCCCAGCAACAGTAACAACCCAGTAACAGACCAGTGGAGTAGTAATCCAAAAAAAACAAAAGCTTCCAGCTTTTATGAAACAACAATTAATTCTGATTTCAAACAACAAAAGAAAACAGAATATTTTTTTTTTAGTTTTTTTTTATATTTGAAAGCTTAAATATTTTTCGGAATTTTCTATCTCTTAAATGTTCAGCCTTTTTTTTTATCTCTCTTTTTTTCTGTCTATATTTCTTCTTCTCCTCCCTTGTGTTCAAGACTTCACATATATATATCCCATCCCATAAATCAATTAAAATCAATCCCTTTCTCTACCAAACCCATTATCTTCCCACTCATCCCCATTACATTAAATAAATATATCACACCACCCCATTATATTTTGTCCCCCATGCTTTATTTAAAATAATGCAAGATTCCCCTTTAATTTAAATCTTGTCCCCCCTTTATATTAAATAATCATATCACAACCCACCCCATTTCATTTTGTCCCCCATGCTTCAAATAAACAATTTCAAAATGTACAATTCCTAAACTACCCCTTCCGACCTTACTGAAATTACCAAACTACCCCTGAACGTATTACAAATTTACCAAACTACCCATCAGCCATAACACATCAATTAATCAAACTTAACCAAAATATAGACAATGTGATCAATTTCTAACAATGTTCAAACAACAATATGAACATGGATGAACATCATAACAACAATATCACATGAACACGATTTTAACAACATTTCAACAACAAATCACATGAACACGAATTGAACAACAAAGAACAAATAAAATTTGATTAAACAATATTTTAACAACAAACAATCCTATTTTCGGATTCAACAACAACAACAAACAAAGTATGAAGATTTCTAAATTCAATCATATTGAACTTAAAATCAACTCTAACAACATTACAACAAACAATGTTTATATTAAACTTTAAATAAGATTATGAGAACAATTCAAGCAATAATCATAAATGGTAAACAAGAAATCAAACTATACAAAAATTCGGATTCAAGATCCTCCAAACAAAGTATGAACATGAATGAATCTATTTTAAGACAACAAACATGACGGATTAAACGATTAAAACAATATATTCCTTTAATACAACTAAATTCTTTAAACAAATAACAAGATCGACGAAGAAACAATTATGAACTTAAATTTGAACTTAACAATATTAACAATTTCTAACAATACATAAACACATGAAACAAATTGAAGAAATAGTTGATTAAATTTCAATTTGAATCTAACAAACATCAAACTAACAAATACATATTTAAACAATAATACAAACATGAAATAAACATGAAAACAACTAATTAAACTTCTATTTTGAAATCTGAAAATTAATTTAACAAACAACATGAACATGAACAAAACCAAAAATCAAATATCTAACCATAGACATGAATAAAACAAACATTCGCCGATTTTAGATTCGAAAAATAACAAAACAAAATACGGACAAAAATAAAAATTCAAAAACTACTAACCGGATCGAAACGACGAACAACGACCAAACAAACAACGAACTTGACGAGCCTCGAACAAAGGTCGAACCAACAATGACGAGCACGAGCAGACGACCAAAGAAGATGGTCATTTGGCATCGTTTAAAAACGAAACCAGTGGCAGCAGCAGCTCGGAGGAACTGGGAGATGAAGCAGTGGCAACCTAGGTTCTTAGGGTCGTGAGGCGGAGAAGATGAAACAGTAGAAGCAGCTCGATGGGTCTACTTGGTTTAAGGATGTTGAGCAGCTGCTCGTCGAGGAGGAAGGCTATGGCGGACAGCAGTAGCATAGAAACTGTGCACGCGTGGGGGACTGGAGGTCGACGGACAGTAGCAGCTGGAGGGGGACTGGACGTCGGGCAGTGACGGGTTCGTGGGGGACGATGGGTTTTTTGATGGTGGTTTCACGATGGGAGGGTGATGGGGAAGATGTGCTCGTGTGAATGTGTTGACGCAGCTATGTGTGTGTCGATGAGGAGCTTGGAGGTGGAGGTAGCCATGGATAGCAGCCATGAATAGCTTGGGATGAATGTTTTGGGAGAGAAAGAAGATGGAGGGGGGCGGGTGACTTAGTAATTTTAGGGTTTTCTCTTCTAATTTTTTTTTTTTTTAAAAAATGAAAGACAAATGGGGTTTGAGTCTTTTGGGTTATGGACTGGGTCGACCCAGTTCGAAATGGACTGGGTCGTAGGGAAGATTGGGCCAATTTTTGGGCCTGTGGCTTGAAATTGAAGAAGAGGCCTAATTCCGACTTTCTTTATATTTTTGCTTTCTTTTCTTCTTTTATTTCTCTAAAACTAAATTATAAAAATACTTAAACTATTATTAAGAATTAAATTAAGTTATAAAAGCGCAAATTAACTCCCAATAACAATTAACGCACAATTAAGTATTAATTTAGCATAAAATTGTATATTTGGACATTAAATGCTAAAAATGCAAACGATGCTTATTTTTGTAATTTTTTTTAATTTTTGTAAAACAAATTTAATTACTAACAACTATAGAATTAAATCCTACATGCAAAATGCGACATATTTTTGTATTTTTTATTAATTTATCAAATAAACAAACACAAACAAATACAAATAATTATCCAAAAATATCACAAAAATACTCAAAATTGCACACCAAGGAAAATCATTTCATTTTGTATTTTTTGGGAGTATTTCTCATATAGGGCAAAAATCACGTGCTTACAGGGAAGATGGAGATATGGGTATTCCCTGGTGTTAATTTGAGGCGGCGGCGCCACCGGAGAAGGTGGAGGATTTGAGGGCGGCGCTAGGGTTAAAGGGGTGTCTCTGAAGGTGGGGGTGAAATGAAAAGATGGGATGGGGTAGGGGGTGTTTGGATAATTAAACCTGTAAAAGGGTCCTTGATTCCGGACCGTTCGATCCAGTGAGATCAACGGTCCTGATTGAATATAATTAAAACGAAGTCGTTTTGGTTAAGCTGGGGCGGACCTGGTTGGGACGGGTTTGGGCTGGACTGGGGCTGTTTTCAGGTGTATTTGATTTGTCCTCTTGAATTAAATTGAATTTGGCCCAAATTTGATTTCCTCCTCTTTAATTCTTTTTCTTTCTTTTCTCTTTTTTTCGAAAAATTAAAACTAAAATCCTAAATTAAATTATAAAACCAAATCATCCTATCAAAAATACTAATTAATTCTAAATAATAATTATCCCAAATATTATTTACCAAATCAAAAAAGAAAATCACGAAATTTCTACATTAAACACTAAAAATGCAAAATACGTTATTTTTGATTTTTTTCATTTTTGTAAAACAACTATTCACTTAAATAGTCTAAAAAATATAACATTGCATCCTAAATGCAGATACTATATTTTTGTATTTTAATACATTAAACATGTACACAAACATATGCAAACAATCAGAACAATAGCATAATAATTCCTAAAAATAACACATAATTAAAGAAAAGACCGAATTTTGGGAATTCTTTTTGGAGTAATTCGTATGAGGCAAAAATCACGTGCTCACAGCTTCTCTTCTTTGCCCGAAAATATGAAGAGTTTTCGTGAAAAGATAAAGTGAGCGGATACGAGCGATTTTTCCCGTTTGAAGACTCTGTGGGAAGCATTTTTTGAAAGAATTTGACCGAACCTCTGCTTCAAAGGTTTCCTACATATCCTTGGATATAAAGGAATCACGTCAATGTAGTTCGGGAAGTTTCGGTAGCTGGGACTACCATGAAGCTATGGTTTCACTGTTACTGCTGCTGCTGATACTGCTTACTGACCTCTTTATTACACCATGACAAAATGAAGAAGCTAGACTAAGTTATAGTCTATGTTTTACAAAGATTTATTTTAAAACTTGGTCTTGTGACTGTTGTTGCCTATCTCTGTTCTCCAGGCGGGCCCCTGATTGCTTGGACTTGAATGACTTCCTCCCTTCGTTCTCTAGGCGGGCTCCTAATTACTGAAACCTGAATTGTATTGCCTCCATTGTTTTCCAGGTGGGCTTCTGATTACCAAAACTTGAACTGCTTTCTATTCTTTGAAATTAGTATTGTCCTTCCCTGTTCTTCAGATGGGCATCTGACTTCTAAAACTTGGGTTGTGTTCCCTTTTTCTCCAGGTGGGCTCCTGACTGCTTGACCTGAGTTGTATTCCATTGCTCTCTAGGTGGGCGCCTGATTACTGAAACTTTAACTGTTGTCCCTTGTTCTCCAGGTGGATGCCTGATTACTGAATCTTCAACTGTTTTTCCTTGTTCTCCAGGTGGAAGCCTGATTGCTTGATTTGAACAGTTTCTCCTTGTTCTTCAGGTGGATGCATGATTGTTGAATCTTTAACTATTTTTCCTTGTTCTCCAGGTGGATGCCTGATTTCTGAAATTTGAATAATCTTTTTCTTGCAACTGCCTTTCTTTGACTTGTTCTCCCACGTTCCTCCAGGTGGGTGCCTGATTACCAATACTTGCGTCAATCTTCCTTAAAACTTGATTTGTTTTCCCTTGTTCTCCAGGTGGGCTCCTGATTACTTGATCTTGAACTGCTTTTAATCCTTAGCATCCGTGTTATTCTTCCTTGTTCTTCAGATGGGCACCTGACTTCAACAAAATAGACAAAACAAAAAGAAAAATTTCTGCCCCAGTTTGGTAACCGGGCGCATCTGCGAGTGTTAATTGGATCATTTTACTCAATATTTCTAATAAGCTGTAAGCTAGATCCCATTATCCAAGTGGGTCCTGAAAATTTCTAGTAAAATGTAAGTTGCAAAGCTATATTATATTTTCTAAAGGTATGACTTCAGTTGAATCTTGTTATCTAAGACAGTCTTAAAACTACATCCCATTATCCAGGAGGGTCCTGAAATTTCAAATTAAAGCTTATTTTACGAATGACAGTTTCAACGCTAAACTGTACTCTCTTATAACAACACTTACTTATCTAATGGAATGCTTAAAGTTACGTCACATTATTCAGGTGGGTCCTGAAAACTCTTATGCGAACTTTGAAGCCAACTTATATCCCTTTTGGTGCACATTTGTCCTATATTCACTAATTATGTTTGTTTTGGATTTTAACCTAGGTCCCATTTTCCAGGAGGGTCCTAAAGTTTCGAATTGATTATTGTCTTAAAAAATGAAAATTTCAAACCAACTTATATTTTCACAAAGTAGAGCTTATGTAGAATATTGTACTCATGAATATTTCAAATTAAAGCTAAGTCCCATTTTCCAGGAGGGTCCTGAAAATTTCAAATTAAATCGGGGAAAAAAGTGGAAAAAGATGGTGTTTCTTCTTTCTTGAGGAAGTAAAGCGGAAACGGGTTCTTTTTGGTCCCTTTGTTGGCCAACCCGAGAGATAGAGGCTATGAGAGTCTCTCCAAATTACTTTGAAATCCGAGGCCTCTGGGGTAATGTCCAAAGTGTATCTCAAACATGCAAACTTTGAAGCTTCCCTTATAATCCTTTGGGGTGCATTTATGCCAAATTCTGTGTCTCATGATTATTTTAGATCTTAAACAAAGTCCCATTTTCCAGGAGGGTCCTGATAATTCTGTGATCAAACCTGTATAGTACTTGTTTTTCTTACAGGGTGTTTCCTGAAACAAATGCCATCTTTGCCCCTGTTTCAAATCAAAGAAAGTCTTGTCAGTTTAAAACGTGGTAGTTAGTTGTGGCATTCTTGCTGGGGGTTGTTTTCTCTCTGCCATGCTTTGCTTCGTCCGACTGCCTTGAACTGGTCGAAAAGACTGTTTTGACCTTCTGACTGATCCTTGACTGTAGGATCCCCCAACTGTTATTCCCCCCTCCTGACCTTTCTGCCTGAACCCGTACATCTCCCATGACATTACTGAACTATTCCACCAATATAACCTTTGCTTACACCTTATGTCCCACTTTTCATCATATTATTTCCGACATGTTCTATCCGCATTTTGCTTTGTGCAATTTTGAATCTGGTAGTACACTCTGACATTCCTTCTTATTTGTTGAAACAAGGATAACCTTGGAAGAGCTTTAGAGGAGTAAAATTAACAGTAATGAAATGCAACGATTTTGAGAATTAAGAATAAAGAAGAAAATCCAAATTTGGATGACTGTTGGAGATAGGAAAAGAAACTTATCTGAGTGGATTCACTGGCACCAATGATCATGGTATGCATTTTGGATTAATCAGCCCAGTCTATTTAACCAATCTCCTTTCCAATTATTTTACTTTGTGCTCCAAGATTTTCATAACCCAATTTTTTACTTTTCGCCAACTTACAGATCTTGTTCGGCTTGCAGTGCCCTGAAGGGTTTTCACCGACAAACTTCTCTCATTTTTTATTCCACAATTACTTGTCGTCTCATGGTGCCCGTGAAGGTTTTCACGGATAAGACTCTCTTATTTTTCCTTTCTCTCAGCTTTCGTCGCCTCATGGTGCCCGTGAAGGTTTTCACCAATAAGACTCTCTCATTTTTTTGATTTCTCTTGCTTAAACCGGAGTGTTGCCCCTGATATGAATTCTCTTTACTTGCTTGATTTGGCATCTCTCAAAGACTGATCGGGAGATCTTTCTTTGGACATCCATGTGGGTTCTTGGATATGTTTGGAAAGAAAAAGGTATAAAACGGGCTCAAAACAACTTCAAATGGGTTAGAATTACAACTTTTGGAATCACATTTCTTATTACAATCACAACTTCTGCCCCAGTTTCTTGCTTGGGGATCTTTTGACGTTTATTTTACTATGACCGAGTCGTGAGGCTGCCTACGTATCCTTAACAGGAATCATGTCAAACATAGTTCACACCTGAATTTCCTTGTTGTTATACTTTCTCTTTTCACTTCTTTTCTTTTCTCTTTTTCCTTTTCTTTCTTTTCTCTCTTTTTTGTTATTGATTCCAAAAGAGGGGTATGAAAGAAATAAATAAGGCTCAAAAGGGGGAACAAAGGTTAAAGTATTTAGATAGCAGAACAAATTGTCTTCGTCATTTCAATCTTCAAAATAATGCCAAATACAAACAATCAACAATTATACCAAAGAAATCATACATAATATCTCTTGACTGCATCAAAATTTATCGCCATGTCTATGCATTTTCCTTCGATATCTGTTAAATATAAAGCACCATTGGACAGTACTCTGGTCACAATGAAGGACCCTTTCCAATTCGGTGCGAACTTGCCTTTTGCTTCAGCCTGATGTGGAAGGATACGTTTCAGCACTTGCTGACCCACTTCAAACTTTCGGGGACGCACCCTTTTGTTGTATGCTCTTGCCATTCTCTTTTGATATAACTGGCCATGACATACTGCTTCCAATCTTTTTTCATCAATTAAGTTCAACTGCTCCAAACGGGTTTTGACCCACTCATCATCATCAATCTCAGCCTCAGCGACAATCTGAAGGGAAGGGATTTCAACTTCTGCAGTTATTACTGCTTCAGTGCCATATACTAACAAATAAGGAGTTGCACCTACCGAAGTACAGACAGTAGTGCGATATCCCAACAACGCAAATGGTAATTTTTCGTGCCATTGCCTCGAACCTTCTACCATTTTCCGAAGTATCTTCTTTATGTTTTTGTTGGCTATTGCGATGTGTAATCTTAAACTGTTGATATACATCTTCCATCAAGTTACTGTTAAGATTAGCACCATTATCCGTAATGATCACCTTTGGGATTCCGAATCGACAGATGATATTTGAGTGAACAAAATCGACCATTGCTTTCTTGGTCACCGATTTGAAAGTTTTGGCCTCAACCCACTTGGTGAAATAATCAATGGCTATCAGAATGAACCTGTGCCCGTTGGATGCTGCTGGCTCAATTGGTCCAATGACATCCATGCCCCAAGCAACAAAGGGCCATGGTGCTGACATTGTGTGCAATTCCGATGGTAGAGAATGAATCAAATCTCCATGTACTTGGCACTGATGACATTTGCGCACAAAACTGATATAATCTCGCTCCATGGTGAGCCAATAATAACCTGCTCGGAGAATTTTCTTCGCCAGCACATATCTGCTCATATGTGGTCCGTAGACTACCGAATGTACTTCGGACATGACAACCGTAGCTTGTCTAGCATCTATGCATCTTAATAATCCAAGGTCTGGTGTTCTTTTATACAAAACTCCTCCACTTAAGAAGAATCCACTTGCCAACCATCGAATTGTTCTCTTTTGATCCCCTGTGGCTTGCATTGGATATATCCCCATTCTGATGTACTCCTTGATATCATGGAACCAAGGTTCGCCATCAAGTTCTTCTTCAATCATGTTACAATAAGCATGCTGATCTCGGACTTGAATATGCAGAGGATCGACATAAGCTTTGTCTGGATGGTGCAACATTGACGCCAGGGTAGCCAAAGCATCGACGACCTCATTATGGACCCTTGGAATATGCCTGGACTCCATTGATCGAAACCGTTGACAAAGATCATGCAAACATTGTCGGTACGGTATGAGCTTCAAATCTCGCATTTCCCATTCTTCTTGAATTTGATGTACCAGAAGATCCGAGTCTCCCAAGACCAAGACTTCCTGGATATCCATGTCTGCAGCTAGCCTTAGACCCAAAATACAGGCCTCATACTCAGCTATATTGTTGGTGCAATAAAATCGAAGCTGAGCCATAACAGGATAGTGATGCCCTGTTTCAGAAATAAGCACAGCTCATATTCCGACTCCTTTCATGTTGGCAGCCCCATCAAAGAAACGTTTCCAGCCTGGTTTTTCAATTTGCTCCAGTTCATCGATATGCATCACTTCTTCATCAGGAAAATAAGTTCTCAATGGCTCGTAATCTTCATCGACCGGGTTCTCGGCCAAATGATCGGCCAATGCTTGGGCTTTCATCGCAGTTCGAGTCACATAGATGATGTCAAACTCTGTGAGCAAAATCTGCCACTTCGCAAGTCCTCCTGTCGGCATAGGCTTTTGAAAGATATACTTCAACGGATCCAAGCGCAAAATGAGGTAAGTAGTGTAGGATGACAAATAATGTTTCAATTTCTGAGCCACCCAAGTTAGGGCGCAACATGTCCTTTCCAGATGAGTGTACTTAACCTCATAAGTCGTGAACTTCTTGCTAAGATAGTAGATCGCCTGTTCCTTTCTGCCAGTGATGTCATGCTGCCCCAGTACACAGCCAAATTAATTTTCCAAGACTGTCAAGTAAAGAATCAAATGTCACGACCCAAATCGAAGGGCCGCGACGGGCACCCGGTGCTTTACTCAACCGAGTACCAATGTAACATATCTTTTTTATCATATTATCATGAGTAAATGAGCCAGAAAACCCGTCATGAGATAACAAGAATAAAACATAGGGGAATACTCAATATATGAAGACCCAATATGATATACGAACTTATATATGTGACATACGGGCCTATAAGACCGACATGACCATTAGTAAACTCGAAACATAGGCCGACAAGGCCATATAATTATCCATATACCTGACATTTGTCTACAAGCCTCTAAGAGTACATAAAATCATAAAGGTCGGGACAGGGCCCTGCCATACCAATCGATACATATCCAAAGCATACTGACCAAATAGGCAACTCCGGAGCAAGTGGAGTGCACCAACACCTTCGCTGAGTTGATAACCTACTAGGAGGACTGTCAACCTATCAATCGAGACCTGCGGGCATGAAATGCAGCGTCTCCAGGCAAAAGGGATGTCAGTACGAATAAAGTACCGAGTATGTTAGGTAGGAAAGCTTAAACAAGAACAGTAATGTAAAGAGAGAGATAGAGGAGATACAACCTGTAACATCTGAGTGTCTCTAGAGGTTACTGATATGAAATGCATAATACATATATATACATAAACTTTTTTAAACATTCGCCTCTGTGGGCATCATCATCATCATATCGTACCCGGCCTCAAAGAGGACTCGATAAAAGCGTACCCGACCATCATAAGGTTCGGTAGAATCATACCCGACCACGTGGAGCTCGGTAAACCCAACTGATCAGTGGTTGCCTAATAAGTGCCGTACCCGGCCGACTATAGCGCGGCTCGGTAGAGTAAAATAGATACTATATATAATGTATGCTAGACTCATGGAATCACCTTCTAAACCTTTTGGAGTGACTTCAGAACACTATGGACATCCATACCCTCAATATGAACCTTATTAGGATTCAAGGATCATACACACTTGCTTAGAATAATTTTATAAGGAAAGAACAACATTGACAACCTTAGTTATTAGGAGTAGATCCGTTATGAAGTAGCGTATTCATTTCACTTTAGATCATGCCAAAAGAAAGAAGAAAGTGCTTTAATATACCTTAAACCCATTGAGTCCCTAATCCCTTCCAAGCAACTCTTCAAACAAGTCAACTCAATCTATTATAGTATAAGGAGACTCAAAATCAATGCCGAGCAAAGACTAAGTCTATAACTTAAGCTAGTAGCTCGTTTACGTAAATTTGGGCAACATCTCCCTTGTAACAAGGGCCTCCTCCAATATCATATACCAACAACAATTACCAGATCAATCCATCAATACATAATTATCAATATCAAGATACCATATGACAACAACAAGTCACAACTACATTACGACGAGCGGCAAGCTCCGATTGGAATCCGTATACCCCTTATCAATCCTTATAGACTTCTTACTTCAACATAAAAGTATCATTAACATGATAATGAAGTCATTAATCAATGATTCCAGCCTTATACCATATATTTATAACAACGAAAATAATCCACAACTTCAACTATCCTCAATTAGCAACTTTATTCACTAGTTCATGTCTAGCCCACCCATTTAACTTAATCAACATCAAGATAACCTTAGGCACAAGCAAGATCACAATATACATACCTTATACAGTAACTTCAAGTCAAAATCCAAGTTATATTCAGTTTACGACAACTCTTAATAGCAATACAACACCATAGAAGTGACTTAAGCTAATCCAAGTATTATCTTGTAGTTTATCATCCTAACAACTTAACCAACATACAAGCAAGATTAAGCACAATTAGTAGGATGTTATACTCACCTTAGACAGCAGCAACAACTTGGAATTTCATCCAAATACAGCCCACAACAATCCTCAATGACAACACAACCTCTAAGAGGTGTTGTTCTTCACTAGAACTAAGTTTTGATGTTGAAATATGGTATAATCACTTTGGAATCACTTCAAACCCTTGTGGTATATGTTTAGGAGGGTTAGGAGAAGTTTGGAGACGAATTTTAGTTGAAAAGTGAGCAAAAATAGGCGTCTAAATCGTTTATAAATTGAAGTAGGTCAACCACCGATTAAGTGGGTCCCATTGGGAGCTGCTTGCGCGGTCTCGCGAAAACGCGAATATCTCTCTACTCCGATATTGTATTGACAAACGGTTTAATGCGTTAGAAACTAGACTCGTAGACCTTCAATTTGGTAGGTATAACACCCCATTATTCCAAGTATATTTGGAGAAATTCTCAGACACATTTGACCTAAATTTCAGCAAATTTATGAATGTAACTTGTGATGACCTTTGCCAACTCTTGTTCCACAACTTGCTTGCCTTCAAAATGTAGAAAATAAATATCATACGACTAAAATAACTCATAGAATAACCTCCTTATCATGTTAATAACCCTAGACTCACCCCAAAGTACATGTTATAACATTCGAAACTTGTCTACTTTCGACGAAACTTATTTTCTTCAATTGGTTTAGCTTCTAAGATTTCCAACCCTCTTGGTACTCGTTATTCATGATCTTAAATATTTGTAACCTACAAGGTAACATGATTAACTTACTTTATTTGCTTCCAAATAGAATCTCATTTCCGAGCTTACATCAATGACTTACGACGTACTCTCACGTATGAAAACTTGGGGTGTAACATCAAAGGTCTCCCGGGTTCTGGCGGAACCAGCACAGGTGGGTTTGACAAGTATCCTTTTATCTTATCAAATACTTCTTGACACTCATCAGTCCATTTGACCGCAGCATCCTTCTTCAGTAATTTGAAAATAGGCTCACAAGTTGTTATGAGTTGAGAAATAAACCTGCTGATGTAGTTCAACCTCCCTAACAGACTCATCACCTCAATCTTATTCCACGGAGGCGGCAATTCTTGGATGGATTTGATCTTTGATGGGTCCAACTCGATGCCTCGCCAGCTGACTATGAATCCCAATAGCTTTCCAGATGGAACACCAAAGGCGCATTTGGCAAGGTTAAGCTTGAGGTAGTACCTGCGAAGCCTCTAGAAGAATTTCCTCAAATCCCTGACGTGGTCGGCCTGATGCGTTGATTTTATGATCACATCAACTACGAATACCTCAATCTCCTTGTGTATCATATCATCAAACACAGTAGTCATCGCCCTCATGTAAGTTGCCCCGGCATTCTTCAAACCAAATGGCATTACCCAGTAGTAATAAGTTCCCCATGGCATGATGAATGTCGTCTTTTCTGCATCTTCTTCATCCATTAGAATCTGATGATACCCGACATAGCAATCCATAAAAGATCCAATGTCACGCTTGGCATAATTGTCGATCAAAATATGGATATTGGGTAGTGGGAAGTTATCCTTCGGACTTGCTTTGTTGAGATTGCGGTAATCAACGCATACTCTGATCTTGCTGTCCTTCTTCGGCACAGGCACGACATTAGCCAACCAAACAGGATATCGAGTGACCCGAATAACCTTTACATCCAACTGCTTGGTGATTTCTTCTTTAATCTTCACACTCATATCAATTTTGAATTTCCTCAACTTTTGCTTGACGGGAGGAAACGCTGGATCAGTGGGAAATTTGTGGACCACTAAATCAGTGCTCAAACCCGACATGTCATCATAAGACCATGCAAAAATATCTTTGTATTCGATGAGTGCTTTGATTAATTCTTCCCAGGTCTTTGGCTTGAGATGAACACTTATTTTAGTCTCTCTGATATTATCTGAGTCCCCTAAATTGACGGCTTCTGTTTCATTCAGGTTGGGTTTGGGTTTTTCTTCGAAGTGAATTAACTCCTTACTAATCTCTTCAAAGGCTTCATCCTCATCGTATTCTGATTCGTAGTCACAATCTACTTCTTGAACTATTATTTCGGAATCAGATTGATTTTTAAGACTAGACTGAGGATTCCTTATGCATGCCATGTCATTAGAGCCAGCATAAAAAGAACTGTACAGAAAAGAAAAGAAAAATAAAAAGGAAATTGTCAGGAATGATAAAGAAAGGGAAACTGCATTTCATTGAATGATGAAAGATAACAAGGTTTGCACACTTCAAACAGACTGAAAGATAAAAATCTGAATTACAACCCTGGAATAACCCATACAAACTGAAGGAAACTCAAAATAAATTACCAAGACTCCTTCTGAGTGGGGAGAGAAGTAGCCTTCCAATTGTTAAGCTCTTTTTTTTGGCCCGACAAATTGCACTTACACATTGCTAGAACCCTCTCCAATTTCCACCATGTTCACACTGTCGAAAAACTTCTCAAATCTTTCAACTAACTCCTTGTCAGGATCAATCACAGAACTGGGAATTGCTGTTACTGGGCGACTTCTGGTACCGGACTTGACAAATAATTTGGAAAGACGTGGGACTGGCTTTGGAAGGACCCATGCCTTCTCTTTTAGCTTTCTGGCCTTTCTTATGTCTGTGGCAGTGGGCTTGAATCCCAGACCAAATGTTCCCAAGTTTTCAGGAAGGGACTCCGGCTGTATGATGCCTTGCAATGATGAGCCCAAACCTTTACCGAGTATAAAACCATTCTTCAACATCTCATAGGCTACCACGACTGATGCGGCGGTTATCTTTGGATTTGGAATGTATTTCCCCTCCGGAATTTTCTCTACCAACATCGTGTTAGAAACTTGGTAAACCCATGGTCCCCGGTCATCTTCCACTTCAATGACTGGTACAATGGCATTGCTGCGAGCGCATAAACTGTCTTCCCCATGCACAACTATTTCTTGTCTATCCCATTCAAATTTGACTACCTGGTGTAGTGTTGATGAGACTGTTTTAGCGGCGTGGATCCATGGTCGACCCAATAGCAAATTATAGGAAACAACTATATCCATCACCCGAAACTCCATTGTAAACTCAACTGGCCCTATCGTCAGCTCCAACACTATATCCCCAACTGAATCTTTACCTCCACCGTCAAATTTCCGCACGCAAATACTATTCTTATTGATCCTCTCATCTTCTATTTTCAACTTGCTTAGAGTGGAGAGAGGATAGATGTTTGTGCTTGACCCGTTGTCAACCAATACCCGAGTCACCACAGAGTTCTCACATTTTACTGTGAGGTAAAGAGCTCTGTTGTGCTCAGTACCTTTTATAGGCAATTCATCATTGGAAAACGTGACTCTATTTGCTTCGAAGATTTTATTAGCTATTTTTTCCAAGTAATTCACGAAAATCTTATCAGGAACGTGCGCCTCATTCAAGATCTTCATTAAAGCGTGACGGTGTTCATCCGAATGGATCAATAATGACAATAGAGAAATTTGAGCATGAATCTTTCTTAATTGTTCCACGATAGAGTAGTCTTGTAGCTTCATCTTCCTCAAGAATTCTTCTACTTCTTCTTCAGTTACGATTTTCTTTACCAGCGCTGGATTATCTTTAGTTTTTCTTAACTCCTCGGGAGTAAAACACCTTCCCGAGTGAGTCAAACCCTGCATTTCACAGACTTCTTCTTTGACTTCCTTCCCCTTGTACATCACTGTTACCCGTTCGTAATTCCATGGAATAGCCTTGCTGTTGATTATTGGTAACTGGGTTACCGGCTTGATAATAACCCGATCTGAGCGGGTACCTTCCACGATTATGACGGGTTTGCTGGCCGCTCCGGGTACAACCACCTTCACCCCTTCCTGCTTCGTTGCAACCTGGCTTGAAGATCCCTTCTCAATTGCTACAGATGGCCCAACACTCTTTTTGCTCGACTTGAGCACCGACTCCTCACCTGCGGATTGTTCAACTATCTTGACTCCACTGGACCGAATCATCGTGACATTCTGTGATGGCTTCTTGGATTCCCCCTCCTCATGCACTATTTTAATCATATTTGCTTCCTGATGGGCTGGCATTGGATTACTGTTGATATTGGGTGCCTCGGGAGCTTGAACTTCAACTCTATTGGTATTAATGAGTTCCTGTATAGCACTTTTTAAGTGCCGGAACTTCTCTGTGTCATGACCTGGAGTACCAGAACAATATTCACATCTGATAGTATAGTCAAGGTTTTTTGGAGGTATTCACAGTTTGGACTGTATCGGCCTCAGCATGTCCAGCTGTTTTAGCCTGTGGAACAGACTAGTGTATGATTCTCCCAACGGAGTAAAGGTTTTCTTTTTCTGTAACCTTTCCCCCTTGAATGTTTGACTAGGATGGAAACTTGGTCCGGGAGTGTTTTGGTAGGCTCGTGGATGTGGGTAAGTATTTTGTGGAACGGGAGCACGCCATTACGTGTGGGCAAGAGGTTGGTTGTATGCTTGTGCATGATGGACGGAAAAATGAGGTTCTGGTGGGGGATAGTAGTGTTGGGGTGGATTGTGGTGATAAGTTTGTTGGTGGGGTCGAGGTTGATTGTAGTGGTAAGGTGAACCTCTAGATCAGGACCAAGTTCCTGAATCAACCATTGCTACTTCCTCTCTCTTCTTTTTCCCAATCCCTCCTATGCCACCCTGAATAGCC
Source organism: Nicotiana tabacum (assembly GCF_000715075.1). Lineage (NCBI taxonomy): Eukaryota > Viridiplantae > Streptophyta > Magnoliopsida > Solanales > Solanaceae > Nicotiana > Nicotiana tabacum. The sequence goes on from NW_027438550.1 coordinate 25,767, forward strand.
TGAGTAGTTGCTTTGATAGCCGAATAGCTCATGATTTTATTCGACTTGAGGTCCTCTTCTACCATGCCCCCATCTTTACCACTTCGTTGAATGACTTTCCCACAGCTGAGACCAAATGGCCATAGTAAGTAGGTTCCAAAGCCTGTAGGAAGTAATCTACCATCTCACTTTCCTTCATTGGGGGATCTACTCTTGCTGCTTGCTCCCTCCATCAGACACCATATTCTCTGAAGTTCTTCTCCAGTTTAGTCAAGGACATTCGATCTGGAATGATCTCAAGATAGTATTGGAAGTGACAAGCAAATGATTGCGCCAGATCATCCCAAGTGTACCATCTTCCATGGTCTTGGCGGGTATACCATTCCAATGTTGATCCACTCAAACTCTGACTGAAGTAAGCCATTAACAATTCATCTTTTCCTCTTGCTCCCCTCATCTTGCTGCAAAAACCCCTTAAGTGGGCTACTGGATCACCGTGCCCGTTGTATAGATCGAACTTGCGCATCTTGAAACCTTCCGGTAATTGCACATTCGGGAACAGACATAGGTCCTTGTAGGCCACGCTTACTTTCCCTCCCAACCCCCGCATGTCTCTGAATGATTGTTCTAAGATTTTACCTTTCCTGAACATCTCCTCATGTTTGGTATTTTTGACTGGTTTATCAGCTTCTATCGGGAGGTCAAAGCGAGGAGTATAGGAATGGGTTTCTGTAGCTTTGAAAGTAGGCTCCGAGGGGTAGTATTGGTTGTCCTGGGCCTGGAACATAGGCTCGCTGAGAGATTTGTGGAGTGTAGCTGGTGGAGGTGCTACGAAGACATGAGTTACTAGTGGAGGAGGGTATGGAATTGGTTTAGGTGGTAGAGATTGTGGTGTATGAGAAGTGGTGCCCCGGTAGTGTTGGTAAATGGGAAAGCTCGGGGATAGATCGGTGGCAGGATGATCCTGAGTTTGAGCCGGTGGTGGAGTGAAGGTAGGGTTAGCCAGGTAAGCGGATGGTGGTTGTCCTTTAGCCCAGGCCTGATACATTCGGCCATTTGTTGTTTCAATTTATACATCTCTTCTTTCATGGCGTTAACGTCCAACTCTTCTCCTTCGATGACACTGGTGTCTACATCTGGGATAGACATGATTATTTCTCCTTTGGATCTGGTTTGATAAGGGTGGGTTGCCAGTATGCTTAGGTGAACTAACTGCTTGAATTCTGGGACAACAACCAAACTTGTTAGTGATTAGAGTTTTAAAAAATAAGCAACCACAAATAGGAATGCAATGCACCTAGGCAATTAGTCATTTCTATCATGTATTTGCTTGGTTGCTTGTGTCATCCTGGATTTTCCTGACCTTTCCCTTTTATTGTTACTCACGCCTATCTTTTATTCCCCTCCCTTTTTTGTTTTATTCTTTTCTTTTGGTTGTGGTCGAATCCTATGAAGATTGCCTACGTATCATGACCCCGCATGAATCAGACCGAGTGTAGTTCTGGGATACAAGTAACAAAACTCTTTTTTTTTGGATGTTCGAATTTTCAAAAAGCAACTATTTTGATTATAACGACTCAAACTAACGGACTTTGATGAAAGGAAAAACAAGCCAACATATTACAACAGAAGAAAATACAGGTTTGAAAACAAACTGACAGACTCCAATAAAAAGAAAATACAGACTCAAGTGAAAATCACGAATACATCAGTGCCTCAACTGTTACTGGGGTCCGCGGGACATCATTTGGTCTCGCCTCGGGCCGACGTGCTAAATCTCCTTGGAGGTGGTAGAGACTTTCCATTATCCGGTGGACAAAGGTCATCACAGTGGCGAAAAACATAAATCTAGTCATATCCTCACAACAACTGCACTTCATTGTGATGTAGTCGGCGATCTTTCTACTCTCTCTCTTATGACACCCTTTTCTTGCAACAAACGCCCAATTTGCCGTGCCCTGGCTTCCAGAGTTTGTTTGGTTGGTTGATTTTGTTTTGAAGTTGTTGCAAATCTCTTTCCAAATGTTTTCTTTCAGCCTTGAATTCTTTGCCTGTTCGATCATTTTGTCCTCAATGGTGACGACCCTTTTCTTTAACCCCGCAACCTCATTGTCGTATATTTCTTTTAATTGTTTAACCGAGCATGCTCGTTCTTCCGCAATTTTAGCCAATTGTTTTCGAGCCTTGGCTAGTTCACATTCTGCTTTGTTCAGATCAAAACTATATTCACCCACTTTCTGCCTCAGGTTATATATGAGATTTTCATCTTTGGCACTTCTGACAGGATTTTCTGCCGCTATTTTCATTTTCTGAATTTGGGATCGAAGGGCCTTATTTTCTTTGGCTAGCCTTTTCTTTTCACCCCCATCCGCCGTTGCTTGTAAGCCATTCTCGAATTGAAGGTCTTTGACTTGCTTTTCTAGCTTTCCTATTGTGGCTCTGTACTCATTTTCTTTGGCCAACCAAGCCCACGGTTCTTGCGATGCCTCGACGAATTCCTAAATGTGCAGTTTTTTGGCCTGTCTTTCTGGTTCTTCCCTTATAGTGTTCTTCTTTCTATACCAGGCAAGATAGACGGGTGAGACCTCGCCTCTAGATAGGTCCTGCACTCGAGTGTTCGCCATCAAATACTAGCACTCGTTCCAAATAGAACGAACTGTTTCTTCGTGAAATTGGTCGTCGGAGCTAATCGCAACCGCGTAAATACTGAGATCTTCATCTGGATGCATCACCTAACACCTTCCCAATTGTCTCATCACTCGGTAGGGAGCGTAAGGCTGAATACCTTGAAGACCCATTAGGAGGAAGTAAGGACCAGTGGCAGGTATATACACAATTTCTTCAACAGGAAGCCAACCTAGTGTCCATTCTATTTGTCCCGTAGTGATGGCGCGAAGGCGAGCTATCCATTCTCCAAACCCCTCCGGTAACTTGAACCCTGAAATCCTTGTGTCGAATTCTTCAATTCAACTTTTCTCTGCAGACCCGTAACTCATATACTAAGGGTGGTGACACAGGTGTTCGATCATCCACATTTGTAGTAGCAAATTGCATCCCTCGAAGAAATTTGCCCCAGCTTTACAAGTTGTAAGAGCTCGGTATATCTCAGATATTATCATAGGGGCAAGGGTGCTCTTGGCATTGGTAATTAAGACTTTGACGACTCCAGCCACCCGCAGATTGATATTCCCATCTTTCCGGGGAAACACCACAAGGCCTAAGAAAGCTACCATGAAAGCGAAACGCCTATGTTCATCCCATTTTGCTTGGTTCCCTTTGCTACAAACCACTCTTTCCGGATCGTTGAACCCTCCTATATGCTCGTACCTCCGGTATATAAAATGTAGAGTGGAAAAACCACCCTCAAACTTGGAATATGGGACTTCCTTGCTTATTTTTAACAAATCCATGAAATTGTGAGAGTTAGCGACTCTTGGAGCGATCAGATACTTATGCCTCAGCCCTTCAGTACTTCCTATGTAACCTGTTATCTCTTCAAAGGTGGGTGTGAGTTCAAAATTAGAGAAATGCAAGACGGTGTGAGACGAGTCACAAAATGTGACCAACACCTTTATGATGTCTCCCCTAGGCCTTATCTTCATCAACCCGGTGAGACCTCCCAAATGCAGATTGACCTTATCTTGCTCTGACTTGCCCAGATCTTCCCACCACATACACAACTCCAAAGAGATTTTGTTCATAACTGTTGCAGGCAAATTCTGACTCGTGCTCATTCTGCATGTTTATTAGGGTGTTTAGGCAAAATTAAGACTTATTTGACTTAAAAATAAAATTAACACACATTTTTTTTCAAAATAAGATAAAAAACCGGTTTTGCAAATACAGCCTTTCAACATTTCGAGAACGAAGATTTTAAGGTTGTGTCGGTTAACCAGCCAAAACTTTGAAAAATGACCAAAGGTGGATGTTCTTGCAAAAGCAACCTTCTGGCGCCCTTTTGCGGACATTAGGCTATTTTTGACAAGAATGACATTACTTTAATTATTTTCAAATGAAAAATAAAATTTTTGTTCTTTTTGGGCTATTTTGCAAAAAGTCCAGTTGGACCCGATTAGGGTTGCCTATGTATCACACATCCGGTGAGAATCAAACTGGCATAGTTCGGGCAATTTTGACAAAACAAAAGACCAACTTGTTTTTTCTTGAAAACAATAAAAATTCTCTTTTTGTTTTTTTTTCTTTTCAAAATTTCGGCAGAGTTTCGGTATATTATGGGATATAGGTTTTCAAAACAGGTAGTTACCTCCCTTAGCCCTCACACTGCTATTTTCTTTTCCAAACCCTTTCCTTTTATTCAAGAGCTGGTCAGCATGCAAATCCGAAACAAATAAAGGCACAAATAGCAAGTAAGATGCATCAGGATAGTCTTTTTCATTTTTGGTACACCTGTCCTAGACAAACTCAACCCCTGTGTTGAGTCTCCAAAGTCAAAATGCACGTGATGCAGACAAACGTTCCTACTAGGAAGCCGATATGAGGTCTTATTATACTAGGTTTAAAACCTGGGTTTATTTGTTCTAGACCTGGCTTACCCGAGCGGACAACTGGGGGGGGGGGGCTTGCGTACCGGTAACCAAAAGATCATCCGGCTTTGCAACTTGTCCGAACCTCGTTCTATTTAGAATAGGACACTAACAGAAAGAAGTCACGACCAGCGTGCACTCCTCAAGAGAGAGAAGAGAGGGATTTCGTAGCAGTTTATATATACAGTTCAGATAATATCAAAGCAGTAAAAAGCAATATTAGCACATTAGGCCCAAACATGTAACAAAATCAGATAAAGCCAAATATAAAAATTTATCTAAGCTTAAATTCTGAACCCTGAACCAGAGATTCTAGGTTCGTAGTTCCCCAGCAGAGTCGCCAGAGCTGTCACACCTCTTTTTTTCTACACCCCCGGCAAGGGGATAAGGGAGTTTTTCCAATTAAAGTGACAATCGAAATGTGATTACTTATTTATTAAATTCAGAGTCGCCACTTGGGATAATTTTATGGTGTCCTAAGTCACCGGTTCAAATCCCGAATCGAGAAAAAGATTGACTCTGTATTATAGTCCGCAAACACAGAAATCCGGGTAAGGAATTCTGTTAACCCGGGAGAAGGTGTTAGGCATTCCCGAGTTTCGTGGTTTTAGCACGGTCTCTCAACTGTTATAATTGGCTTATTATCTGATTTTAGTAGACTTTTAAACCTATGCACATTTTTAACTTTAAACCACTTTTAATTAATTAATTTTTAGGAAGATTTCAACGTCACATAAAACGCGTTTTGAACCACGTCACATAAATGCACCCACAGTCCGCAACACATTTTATCTAACGCTGTTGAGATTTGGATTTGGGTCACATAAATGCGCACCCGAGTTTAGGAAGGTAAATTATTAAATAGCGCGCCTAAAGTAACTAAGCGTTTTTAATTTTTGCGAGGGCCATGGAAATTTGCTAAATGGCACGCCTTATATTCTAAGAATTAAAATATTAATAATATGAGGGCCATGCATTTTAGGATTTTATTTGGCACGACACGCCTCAAATTATTCCAAAAGGACTTTATTCAACTAAAACAAACTACGGATGTTCATAGACTATTTAACTAGATTTCAGATTATTAAAAGGCCAAGAGTGTTGGATATAAAATTATCTTTTGAACAAGTGTATGATTTTAGCTATATAGAATTGTCAAGTTATTAGCAATTAAAGAAATCGGATCCGTGAGCCTTGTTATGGATCGGCCTTCACAGAAAATCAACCACTCAGCCCAATATTACCTAACAATCAAGTCCAAATTCTCAAATCTCCTCTTTCCTTATTTATACAATTTTTTTACTCCATTTCGTTCTCTGCCTTCCTCCCGTCCCTTTCTAAATTTTTTTAAAAAAAGATTCCTCGCTTCTTCCGTAAATGTTGTCTCCTATATTAATCTAGTTTCCTCCCCTTTTCTCTAAAAAAAAAAAGAAGTAAGAAAAACAAATTCAACTAAAAGGAGGCAGAAGACAACATGTACTCTATTATCTCTTTTTCTTTAATGCTCACTTAGACTTTCTATATTAGAAGAATTCGGATTCACCCCGATCTTAAACCATTTAAAGGAAATATCACAACAACTAAACATGATAAACTAAGATACACAAGCAGGATAATCAACTACATGACCCCAAAAGGAAGGAAAGCAACCTAAAATCTTAAAACAAGTTACATGCCCTTTTAATATCAACTCATCTAAATTAAATTGGCTACTAAAACTCTCCATATTCATGAAAAATGAGACAACAACAACAGCTCAAACGTCTTCATAGTAAAGATCAATCTACAATATGACTATCAGTGGTTACAAAAGGGCAGAAATAACATTGAACACAGATTGTTTTTTTTTTCAAAGAGCTTGATCAAATCAAACCCAACGTTCATCCATTCTTCACACATTAAGAGATGTTATGATTACCTGGGAATCAAGAAGGAAACAAAGGGATAAGAAATCAGTAGCAGCAGTAAGGTCAGCCCAGAACCAGTAAATTGAAACCACAGAATCAGTTACCAATCCAATAGAACAGTAATTTCAACACTAGACCCAAAAACTCTCTAGAAAACCAACATCAATCCATTTTAAATTCTTGTTAATGAAGCAATACTGTTTTCAGAAGTTGCAAGAATCTGAAATTCTCTGAAAGGTCAATGGAACAGTAGCAAGTGCCTTTATTTTCTGATTTTTATCTCTTCAAACTCTCTTTCTATATCTATATTTTTCAGTCCAAAGATCTCTTAAGCTCTCTTTCTATCTTAATTCTCTGTCACTCTCTATTTTTCAGCCCTCAAATCTCTCTTCTCTTAGGTCTCTCTGTATATTAGTGTGTGAATCTGTGTGTTTTCTCAGTGTTTTCTCTGTGAATGCTCTCTTGTTTTTTCAGTATTTTCAAAATCTCAGACTGACTGTCTATATGAACTCAGTGCCTATCTCCCTGTCTCTCAGAATGTTCTGCCCCCTTTCTATCTATTTTCTAACCTCTAAAATAGGCAGGAAGTTAGTGCATTTTCCATTACAAATTCCCTTTTCCTTTTTTAATCGTTTCCACTCAAACACCCTTTTCTTTATATCATTCAAAGTGTAATTACAACCCCACCATTATAGAAACTTCTTAAAGTTAGGTAAAATTCTCTTTATTTAACAATTCTCCAAACCACCCCTTAAGTTCCTAATGTCATTTAACATCCCCTTAAAGTTCTAGGTGTTTACAAATTAAGGCAAACAAGTTTCTAACAAAAACATAGACAAGCAGAATCAAGAAGATGTCAATTTCCAAAACCTAAATAGCCTTATCATGAACTGAAATCAGAAATCAATGAACGACTGAGCAACTGAAATTGATATTTACGAAGAAACAAACAATTAATGCCCTATTTCAAAGTGTGAATCAATTACACCAAGCCATCTAATCAGGGAGTCAAACGATACTAATATGCTGATTCAATTAAACACAACAGACTTAAATTGAAGACTGGAACCCTACTGACCTAATGGCAATCCCGATCATTTAATGATTGAACACAGAAGCTAATTAAACCTAAAACTAAGCAGAATGGATAAAAACAAATCAGAGCACAACCCCTTTTTTAGAAATTGAAAAGAAAACTAGAAACGAATGGAAATAAAAACAAACTAACTTAAAGGGAAGAACTATCTTTGAAAACTAATCACAATTTTAGTCAAAAGACAGACCAATCAAATATACACAGAGAAGAAAAGAAGAAGAAGCGAAACAATCACTAAAAATGAACATAAAAATTAAAGGAACTCACCTGCTAAACTTGAATTTACCCTTGATACTCTGACTCACCCCAAACTGATGCTAATCATTTGTTCTTTGTCAAGAACAAATGAACAACATCGGTTTTGTAGTGAATCGATCTTCTAATCACGAAAAACTAGAGGCTTGGATCAATGCATGTCATCAGGTTCAACGGAAACTGATTTTGAACTTTTAAGGTTCGAACTTAGATTTAAAATTTGACGAGTTCCAGTCAGATTCGAAGGAAACCAATGATGAATTTGGTATGCGGGAGTTATAGGGGTCATGTGGTGTTGATTTGGGGTCGATTGGGTAAGATAGGGTTCGGGGATTTTGGGACCGGACTTCTTCAACTGAAGATTCGAGAAGTACTAGGGTGATTTGAGGGAAACCAATCATAGATTAGGGAATGTCACACCTCCTTTTTCCGCCCCCGCGAGGGTACAAGGAGTTTTTTCCAATTAAAGGACAGTCGAAACGGGATTTGTTTATTTATTTCAGAGTCGCCACTTGGGAGATTTAGGGTGTCCCAAGTCACCAGTTTAATCCCGAATCGAGGAAAAGAATGACTCCATATTACAGTCCGCGAACCAGAAATCCGGATAAGGAATTCTGTTAACCCGGGAGAAGGTGTTAGGCATTCCCGAGTTCCGTGGTTCTAGCACGGTCGCTCAATTGTCATATTTGGCTTATTTATCTGATTTTAATACAATTATGAACCGATGTGCCAATTTTAACTCTTTACCACTTTATTATTATTATTATTATTATTATTATTTTAAAAAAAATTGTGAACATCGTTTAAAACATGTCTTTGGATTACGTCACATGAAATGCACCCGCAATCCGGAACACATTTTTATTCAATGTTTTAGGATTTAGATTTGGGTCGCATGAAATGCGCATCCAAATTTAAGAAGGTAAAATTAATTAAATCGCGCCAAAAGAGTCTAGCGTATCATTATTTTGGGTAGGGCCGTGAAATTTGCTAAAACGGCTCCTCCCTAATTCTAAGCGATTAAATGTACATTTATTGAGGGCCCCGCAATCTATACATTTCATTAAGCGAGGCTCATCTCATTTATTTGGACAAATCTTAAAACGACTACATTTTTTATAAAAATGAGTCTCTAAAATAAAGAAAGAAAATCCTAATTTATTACTAGCTTTTATTATTTTAAGAAGACATGACATGCTAATTGCTTGATTAATACAAATATTGATGAAAAAGGAATTTCACTCTTAATTTCGAAATTATAAATAAAATAAAAATTCAACAACTAATATTCAAAATAAACAAATATAGCTAGATTAGAACTCAGCATTGTTATTTTTAAAAAAAAAAAAAATTATTGAGATTAATTATTTACAATCATTTGAAACTAGATTTAACCATAATTACTAAAGCTTATTAGAAAGTTTATTAGACTTAAACGTTCTCTTAATCTTGCTTAAGCTCAAGTTATGCCTTAATGCCTAATTTACGATGTTTAATTTAAATTCGTGTCTTAGCTAAATTTAGCTACTTGTTCATGATCAACCTATAATCTTGAAGCCTTCATAACTAGTGAATTAACCTATTTTGCCGAACTGATTTATTACAGACTAACTTATGATATTATTTTCTTATTCCAGTTATTATTTAGTAATTCATGAAATAGCTTAAATACAATCAACAAAAGAAACAAAGAAAAAAAGAACGAAATTAAAACTTCAACTTTTCATTCTTCATATGTATTCATGCTTCATATTTCGGATTACAATAACCAGCTTTTCAGTTGTGTACCTGATATTGGAAGCAAAAGAAAATGAATATGAGAATCAGCAGCAGCAGTAAAATCAGTACAACACAGCAACAATAGCCCAGCAACAGTAACAACCCAGTAACAGACCAGTGGAGTAGTAATCCAAAAAAAACAAAAGCTTCCAGCTTTTATGAAACAACAATTAATTCTGATTTCAAACAACAAAAGAAAACAGAATATTTTTTTTTTAGTTTTTTTTTATATTTGAAAGCTTAAATATTTTTCGGAATTTTCTATCTCTTAAATGTTCAGCCTTTTTTTTTATCTCTCTTTTTTTCTGTCTATATTTCTTCTTCTCCTCCCTTGTGTTCAAGACTTCACATATATATATCCCATCCCATAAATCAATTAAAATCAATCCCTTTCTCTACCAAACCCATTATCTTCCCACTCATCCCCATTACATTAAATAAATATATCACACCACCCCATTATATTTTGTCCCCCATGCTTTATTTAAAATAATGCAAGATTCCCCTTTAATTTAAATCTTGTCCCCCCTTTATATTAAATAATCATATCACAACCCACCCCATTTCATTTTGTCCCCCATGCTTCAAATAAACAATTTCAAAATGTACAATTCCTAAACTACCCCTTCCGACCTTACTGAAATTACCAAACTACCCCTGAACGTATTACAAATTTACCAAACTACCCATCAGCCATAACACATCAATTAATCAAACTTAACCAAAATATAGACAATGTGATCAATTTCTAACAATGTTCAAACAACAATATGAACATGGATGAACATCATAACAACAATATCACATGAACACGATTTTAACAACATTTCAACAACAAATCACATGAACACGAATTGAACAACAAAGAACAAATAAAATTTGATTAAACAATATTTTAACAACAAACAATCCTATTTTCGGATTCAACAACAACAACAAACAAAGTATGAAGATTTCTAAATTCAATCATATTGAACTTAAAATCAACTCTAACAACATTACAACAAACAATGTTTATATTAAACTTTAAACAAGATTATGAGAACAATTCAAGCAATAATCATAAATGGTAAACAAGAAATCAAACTATACAAAAATTCGGATTCAAGATCCTCCAAACAAAGTATGAACATGAATGAATCTATTTTAAGACAACAAACATGACGGATTAAACGATTAAAACAATATATTCCTTTAATACAACTAAATTCTTTAAACAAATAACAAGATCGACGAAGAAACAATTATGAACTTAAATTTGAACTTAACAATATTAACAATTTCTAACAATACATAAACACATGAAACAAATTGAAGAAATAGTTGATTAAATTTCAATTTGAATCTAACAAACATCAAACTAACAAATACATATTTAAACAATAATACAAACATGAAATAAACATGAAAACAACTAATTAAACTTCTATTTTGAAATCTGAAAATTAATTTAACAAACAACATGAACATGAACAAAACCAAAAATCAAATATCTAACCATAGACATGAATAAAACAAACATTCGCCGATTTTAGATTCGAAAAATAACAAAACAAAATACGGACAAAAATAAAAATTCAAAAACTACTAACCGGATCGAAACGACGAACAACGACCAAACAAACAACGAACTTGACGAGCCTCGAACAAAGGTCGAACCAACAATGACGAGCACGAGCAGACGACCAAAGAAGATGGTCATTTGGCATCGTTTAAAAACGAAACCAGTGGCAGCAGCAGCTCGGAGGAACTGGGAGATGAAGCAGTGGCAACCTAGGTTCTTAGGGTCGTGAGGCGGAGAAGATGAAACAGTAGAAGCAGCTCGATGGGTCTACTTGGTTTAAGGATGTTGAGCAGCTGCTCGTCGAGGAGGAAGGCTATGGCGGACAGCAGTAGCATAGAAACTGTGCACGCGTGGGGGACTGGAGGTCGACGGACAGTAGCAGCTGGAGGGGGACTGGACGTCGGGCAGTGACGGGTTCGTGGGGGACGATGGGTTTTTGATGGTGGTTTCACGATGGGAGGGTGATGGGGAAGATGTGCTCGTGTGAATGTGTTGACGCAGCTATGTGTGTGTCGATGAGGAGCTTGGAGGTGGAGGTAGCCATGGATAGCAGCCATGAATAGCTTGGGATGAATGTTTTGGGAGAGAAAGAAGATGGAGGGGGGCGGGTGACTTAGTAATTTTAGGGTTTTCTCTTCTAATTTTTTTTTTTTTTTTAAAAAATGAAAGACAAATGGGGTTTGAGTCTTTTGGGTTATGGACTGGGTCGACCCAGTTCGAAATGGACTGGGTCGTAGGGAAGATTGGGCCAATTTTTGGGCCTGTGGCTTGAAATTGAAGAAGAGGCCTAATTCCGACTTTCTTTATATTTTTGCTTTCTTTTCTTCTTTTATTTCTCTAAAACTAAATTATAAAAATACTTAAACTATTATTAAGAATTAAATTAAGTTATAAAAGCGCAAATTAACTCCCAATAACAATTAACGCACAATTAAGTATTAATTTAGCATAAAATTGTATATTTGGACATTAAATGCTAAAAATGCAAACGATGCTTATTTTTGTAATTTTTTTTAATTTTTGTAAAACAAATTTAATTACTAACAACTATAGAATTAAATCCTACATGCAAAATGCGACATATTTTTGTATTTTTTATTAATTTATCAAATAAACAAACACAAACAAATACAAATAATTATCCAAAAATATCACAAAAATACTCAAAATTGCACACCAAGGAAAATCATTTCATTTTGTATTTTTTGGGAGTATTTCTCATATAGGGCAAAAATCACGTGCTTACAGCTGCCCCTCTTTGCCCGGAGACACGAAGGGTTTTCGTGCAAAGATAAAGCGAGCGATTTTTGCCCGTCCGAGTACTCCGTGTGAAGCATTTTTTGAAAAAGATTTAACCGAACCTTTGCTTCAAAGGTTTCCTACATATCCCTGGCTAAAGGGGAATCAGGTTAATGTAGTTCGAGAAGTTTTGGTAGCTGGGACTACCGTGGGACTGCAATGTTACTGCTGTTGCATGCTGTTATCACTGCTTACCGATCTCCTTATTACACCGTGCTTTAAAATAAAACAAGAAGCCAGGCTAGATTGAAATTTGTTCTTGTTGCCTTGCTTTCTTGTCGGCTTGTGTTTCATCCGGTGCTTTTCTTCCTTGAATTTTGGAATGATACTGGCCATTTGCTTTTCTGAATACCAGTTTTCATCATTTTGCTCAGTCTACATGGCTTTCTTCATTAAGCTTTTTGGCGGTTCCTCTGGTGGGTACGGCTTTCTTCATCAGACTTGTTATGCTGGGCATGATTTAATGTTCACCAGCTGCTTCTTTCAAAACGCCTTTTTTCTTCCTTTTGACTCATGCGCCTGAATTTGTGCTGGGATCTTTTGTTGCAATCTTCTGCTTCCCGGTGCTGGGGATTTTTATTGTTTCCTGTAGGGAATTCCTGCTGTAACCCTCTGTTTTATTGTCCTCTGACTTGATCTTGAAACCTATGCCTCTGTTGTATGGGCGGGCACCCAACTTTAATACTTGAAAATTAATGCTGAATGTATGCCTCTGTTATCTGGGCGGGCTCCCAACTTCAATGCTTGAAATATAAAGACTGAATGTATGCCTCTGTTATTATGGGCGGGCTCCCAACTTCAACACTTGAAGATAAAGACTGAATTTATGCCTCTGTTATCTGGGCGGGCTCCCAACTTCAATGCTTGAAAGTAAAGACTGAATGTATTCCTCTGTTATTATGGGCGGGCTCCCAACTTCAATGCTCGAAAATAAAGACTGAATGTATTCCTCTGTTATTATGGGCGGGCTCCCAATTTCAACACTTGAAAAGAAAGACTGAATGTATGCCTCTGTTATTATGGGCGGGCTCCCAATTTCAACACTTGAAAAGAAAGACTGAATGTATGCCTCTGTTATCTGGGCGGGCTCCCAACTTCAACGCTTGAAAGTAAAGACTGAATGTATTCCTCTGTTATTATGGGCGGGCTCCCAACTTCAACTCTTGAAAAGTAAAGACTGAATGTATGCCTCTGTTATTATGGGCGGGCTCCCAACTTCAACACTTGAAGATAAAGACTGAATTTACGGGCTCCCAACTTCAATGCTTGAAAGTAAAGACTGAATGTATTCCTCTGTTATTATGGGCGGGCTCCCAACTTCAATGCTCGAAAATAAAGACTGAATGTATTCCTCTGTTATTATGGGCGGGCTCCCAATTTCAACACTTGAAAAGAAAGACTGAATGTATGCCTCTGTTATCTGGGCGGGCTCCCAACTTCAACTCTGGAAATATAAAGACTGAAATATATGCCTCTGTTATTATGGGCGGGCTCCCAACTTCAACACTTGAAAATAAAGACTGGAATGTATTCCTCTGTTATTATGGGCGGGCTCCCAATTTCAACACCTGAAATGAAAAGACTGAATGTATTCCTCTGTTATATGGGCGGGCTCCCAACTTCAATACTGGAAATGTAAAAACTGAAATGTATGCCTCTGTTATTCGGGCGGGCTCCCAACTTCAACTTTTAAAATAAATGTCATTCCTCTCTTCAGGCGGGCTCCTGATTTCAACAACAACTTAGGACTGGTAAAACTAAACTTAAGAGGAAATGCGTCTCCTATAGGTAAAATTAAACTTAGGAGGAAATGCGTCTCCTATGGGTAAAATTAAACTTAGGAGGAAATGCGTCTCCTATGGGTAAAACTTAGGAAGTGCGTCTCCTATTGGCAAAACTAGACCTAGGAAGTGTATCTTCTATTGGTAAAGGCATGGTATTCCCTTGTTATACAGGTGGGCGTCTGATCGTAAAGACATGAGATGTATTCCCTTGTTATACAGGTGGGTGCCTGAAATATATAGACAAAAAGTATTCCTCTCGTTGTTCAGGTGGGCGCTTGTCTTTTTGAGAAAATTTTCGCGATGAGAAAATTTTCTGCCCCGGTTTGATGATCTTCTTTATGGCATGTTCTTCCGCCATCTGTAACATTTCTTTTCCCTGCTTCAAATCAAAGAAAGATTTTGTTAGTTTTAAAAGAAAAAAAAACATGGTTGCTTTCCCTTTTTTTTTTCGGTGTTCCATTACACTATCAGAATTTATTGGGGATGATATTACTGTAGGGGATCATGTCCCTGCTGGTGAACACATTCCCGTTGGGGGTGATTTTTCCACTTCTTTCCTTGGTCCACATTGTCCGACCTTTTTGGAATTTGGTCGATGATCGGCCAAGGATGCTCTTGCATCTCGACCCCTTTTTCACTATACCCTCTTGACATTTAGGCCAACTCATCATTCGGTCTTGCAACAAATGTCTTTTCCGTTTCATTGCATTATCTTTGGCATGTCCTGTTCGCCTTTTGCTTCGCAGCATTTGGCAATTAGTAGTAAGCTCTGAAAAACAAAATCCTTCTAAAAAACAAAATACTGGAGAAAAACACTATAAACCAAAAAATAAAAAGTGATGACTTTAAAAAGATGAAAGAAAAAGTCTTTCTGAACAAATGTTGGAGAAAGAAAAAATAAAGAACTTATCTGAATGGTACAATCAATCCCAATGATCATGTCATGCACTTCTGGATTAACCAACTCAGTCTATTCATATCGATCAATTTTTTTTTTTGACGGCCTTACTTTGCTGGGGATGTGCAGAAGCCCAACTTTCGCCGGATGCGGATCTTATCTTGCTAGCCCCCTTTATATCCTTGTCGCCTCATAGTGCCCTTCGAGGGGTTTTCACTGATGAGACTCTCTCATTTCTCTCAATTCTCGTCGCCTTATGGTGCCAATATGACTCTTTGCTGGGGATTCTTTAGGTTATCAATTCGTTGCCGACTTTCTCTGCTTATATTTGCTTAACTTGGCTTTCCTCGGATTCTGATCGGGAGGTCTTTTTTGGACATCAGCATGGGTTTTTTTTTTGTTTATGTCTAAAAGAAAAAGAGGCATCAAAAAGGGTTCAAAATAATTCTGATGGGTAAAAACCATTACAACTCTTGGAATCGAACTTCTTTCCCAACATTACAAACATAACTTCTGCCCCAGTTTCTTGCTTGGGGATTCTTATTTTTTGGTTACACTATGACCGAGCCGTGAGGCGCCTACGTATCCTTCTTTGAGGAATCAGGTCAAACGTAGTTCACAACTCCTTTTTTTTTCTTTTTTTTTCTTTTGTTTTTATTATATTTTTCTTCTCTCTTTTTTTTTCTCATTTTCATTATTGATTCCAAAAGAGGGGTATGAAAGAATAGATAAGGCTCAAAAGGGGAAGCAAAGGTTAAAATGTTTGGATACAAGAAAAAATTGCCTCCGTCATTTCATTCTCCGATGAATGCCAAGTATAAACAAACAAACAACAATTAATAGCAATGTCGATGCATCTTCCCTCGACATCTCTCTAACATAAAGCGCAACTGGATAACATCTTGGTCACAATAGATGGCCACTGCCAATTCGGGACAAATTTGCCATTTTTGCTTTGGCCTGATGTGGGAGGATCCGTTTCAACACTTGCTGTCCATCTTTAAATTTCCTGATATCGTCTGCATCCCCTAAATTGATGTCTTATGCGTCATTTAAGTTGGGCTTGGATTTCTCTTCCAACTAGCTTAACTCTCTATTTGTCTCTTTGAAGGCTTTATTATCATCGTATCCTAATTCGTCATCGTGATTGACCTTTTGTATAACCAGTTCGAAACCAGATTGATTTTTAGACTAAGTTGAAGATCCGTTATGCATGTCATGTCATTGGAATCAGTATAAAGAGTATTGTTTAGAAAGAAAAGAGGAAAAAATAAAAATAAAAAAAATAAACTCAAAACAAAATAAGAAGAGAAGCTTTACAAAAATACGGGATAACAGAGTTTCACACTAAAACAAAACTGGATTACAACTCTGCAATAATCCAAAACAAGAAAGAAAAATCAGAGCCCACTACCAAGACTCCCTTCGGATAGGAAAAGGAGTAGCCGTCCAATTGTTGTTGTTTTTTTTTTTGAAATTATTTTCACCGGCACGGATCGTCATTAATGTTTGGCGGCTCTGGAACCTGAACCTCGATCCTATTTGTGTTGATGAGCTCTTGCACGGCATTCTTCAACTTCCAACATCTCTCGGTATCGTGTCCGGGAGCCCCCGAACAATATTCACAACTTGCTAAAGGGTCAAGATTTTCAGGAAGGGGATTTGGTAATTTGGGCTCAATAGGATTCAATAGGCCTAACTGCCTCAATTTGTGGAACACGGTGGTATAGGATTCTCCCAGCGGAGTATATTTCTGCTTCCTCTCATTCTTAAAAGCTTGATTCCCCCGGAACCTGACCCTGGAGGATTTCTATAGGCCCTCGAAAGTGGATATATGTTTGGTGGAGGTGGGTATGTATTTTGGGGAGCCAGTGCACGCCATTGTGCGTGTGCTGGAGAGTGGGTATAGGTTTGTGCATGATGAACGGAAAAATGGGGATCTGGCAGTGAGTAATACTGTCGTGGAGGGCTATATGGAGTGCGAGGGTAATTTTGGTGGTAGGGTCGTGGGTTGCCATAGTAGGGTGACGGGCCTCTAGATCCGAACCAGGCTCCAGACTCAACGGTCGTGACATCTTCTTTCTTCTCCTTCCCCAGTACACCCTCAGTGCCGCTCTGGATGGCCTGAGTGGTTGCTTTGATTGCCGAATAGCTCAGAATTTTGTTGGACCTGAGTCCCTCTTCGATCATACCGCCCATTTTAACTACTTCATTGAAAGATTTACCAACTGTCGTCACTAGATGACCAAAGTAAGTTGGCTCCAAGGTTTGTAAGAAGTAGTCCACCATCTCTCCCTCTCTCATAGGAGGATCGACTCTGGCTGGTTGCTCTCTCCAACGGAACCCGAACTCGCGAAAACTTTCCCCGGGCTTCTTCCCGGTCCTCAACAATGTGAGACGGTCAGGGACTATCTCGAGATTGTATTGAAAATGACCCGCGAAAGCCTGTGCCAGATCATCCCAGGTGTACCAATTGCTGGAATCTTGCCTGGTATACCATTCTAGTGCCGATCCGCTCAGACTTTGGCCAAAATAGGCTATCAACAGTTCATCTTTACCGCCTGCCCCTCTCATTTTACTACAGAATCCCCGTAAATGTGCCATGGGATCACCGTGCCCTTCATATAAATCAAACTTAGGCATCTTGAACCCTGCCGGGAGTTGGACATCCGGGAAAGGGCATAGATCTTTGTAGGCCATGCTGACCTGGTTGCCCAATCCATGCAAGTTCCTAAAGGACTGCTCCAGGCTTTTGAATTTCTTCAATACCTCATCTTGTTCTGGGGCTTTAACCGGCTTTTCAATTTCGGTCAATGCCTCCAAATGTGGATTGTAGGCATGTGGTTCGGGGGCATGGAATGTAGGCTCAGGGGGATAGTATTGCGTATCGGGAGCCTGAAGTAATGGCTCGCTGTTTGATCTTTGCAGGGTGGCTGATGTGGGTCCCATATAAGTCGGAACATTTGGTATTGGGAGAGGTTGATGGGGCGGTGGAGCTTGGGAATCATGAGGGCTTCTTTCTTGATGATAACGGGGATTCGGATGGCTTGTTGAAGGGCCGAAGTGAGGGTATTCCGGCATGTGCCCCAGTGTCTCAGGGCTCTTTTGTGTTTTGGCTAGGGCTAGCTGCATTGCATTCATCTCTAGTCCCATCCTTTCAATCTTTTCCATCGCTTCTTTTAACAACTGGCTCATCGGCCTTTCTTCCTCATTACTATTCTCTGAAGTAGTCATGCTTGTTGCTACCGGTCCTTTGGATCTGGTTTGATAGGAGTGTGTTGCCAGAGTTCTTTAACAACTAACTTGTCTGGTTTCAGACAACAACAAGCTTTGTTAGCGTTAGATTTTAACAGATTTGATCACAACACATAGAGGATGTAGTGTTCCTAGGCAGTTAACCGTTTCTACATGCTTTGCTTCAAACAACATGCGTCATCCCGGCTTGCTCATTTGTCCCCTTTTAAAGCGCTTTGGGAAACCCTGTATTTTATTTTATTTTGTATTTTCTTTTTCTTTTTTTTTCTTTCTTTCTTTATTAAAAGCGGTCGAATCTTATGGGGATTGCCTACGTATCATGACCCCGCATGAATCAGACCTTGCGTAGTTCGGACCAATAAAAGCTAAACAATAATACACATTTTTCAATTTTAAAACAAACTAGGTTTCAAAGGTTTGAAGATGACCTGCAAACTTGAAAATCAAACAAATCGCATATTCTAATCAAAAGATTTACAAACTCAAAAACAAAAGGCTGACCCCCTTTCTCTGTTTGACAAATACAACCGAACGGTTATTTTTGCAAACGTGTGGCCCCTTCCAAATTCCACATGAATTCGAGGCCGAAGAGGATTATTTTATGACACTTTTACAAACTTGTCCGTTCTTTTACGAAAATAACCTTTCGACAACTGAAAGATACTCTAAGGCTATTTCGGCAAGAACGGTTTAAGACGCGGCCGAAGCTGGGTCGGCTTATTTTGACCAAAAATCCGAACGGTATTCACCTAACTGCTGACTCTTTTTTTTTTCAAATTACAATGAAAACGTGGAGTTGCAAACACGACCCTTCAGCGCCTCGGGGACGAAGATTTTTAAGGCTGTGCGGGTCAACTGGACCAAACTCCTAAACATGACCCAAAAGTGGCTGTTTATGCAAAGTCAGCCTTCCGGCGTCCCTCTCGGGAACATTCGGCTAAGTCTTGATAAAACAACGTCACCCGACTTCTTTATGACAAAATTAAAATTTGACATATTATTCTTTTATTATTATTTATTTGTTTTTGGCTTTTTAGCAAAAGGTGGGGTTGGACCCGATGAGGGTTGCCTACGTATCTCACATCCGGTGAGAATCAAACTCGCGTAGTTCGGGTCTCGCGAATAAGTAAATGAACTAATATATTTTTTTTTAATTGGAACTGTGAAAGAACTGTTTCAAAAGAAGAAAGGAAGTATATATGCTTCAAAAGAAGAAAGGAAGTATATATATATATATTTTTTTTGATTGATTTCTTTTTGAAAGAAAGACTTGTAAAAATTCCTTTTCTTTTGATTTGAACTTTGAGAATTTCAAAAGTAAAAGGAAGTTTTTTTTTTTTTTGAATTTCCATTTGTTTTTTTTTTCTTATTCTAAAGAAAAAAAAAGAAAATATTTTTGGAATTTTACTTGTGATAAAAGAAATGCTTCTAAAAAATATTTTTTGAATTTTGAATTTTCTTTTCAATTTTGAAAGAAGTATAAAAATATTTTCGGATTTTTTTTAAAAAATATTTTTATTATTTTTTGTTTTATCAACAATGGAAAATAAAGATATTTATATTATTTTTTGCAAGACATATTTTTTTGGAATTTTACTTTGAATTTTTTTGGCAAGACAAATATTCTTTGCAACAAATAAAGATATATATATTTTGGAAATAAAAAAAAAACTTTTCAAATTTATATATATATTTGCAACAAATAATGAAAGACTTTTTTTTTTTTTTTTGCATTTTCATAATCAAATAAATAATAAAAAGAACCATTTTAAAAATAAGACTCTTTTTCATTTTCATGGCAATACAAACTATATATTTTTTTCTATTTTTATTTTTTGAAAAACAAAACAGAACAACGACTCTTTTTTTTTCTTTTCTTAGCTTTTAATAAAACAAACTAATAAGACATTTTTTTTTCATTTTCTCAAAATTTCGGCAGAGTTTTGACAGTATTTGGGCATTTGTTTTCTTTTCAAAATAAACAATCAATTCCCTAACCGCTATTTCTTTTTTTTTTCAATTTCAAAATATTATTCTTGATATTCACAAGTCAGTCAACACACAAGTCCGAATCAAATTAATGCGCAAGTAGTAACAAGTAAGATGCATCAGGATGGTCATTTTCATTTTTGGTGCACCTGTCCTAGACAGACTCAACCTCTGTGTTGAGCCTCCAAAGTCAGATGCACGTGATGCAAACAAACGTTCCTACTAGGGATCCGGCATGTGGCTTTGTTATACTAGGTTCAGAACCTGGGTGTTTGTTCTAGACCTGGCTTACCCGAGCGGACAGCTCGAGCCGAGGGGGGTAGCGTACCGGGAATACAGAAGCTTCACCGGCTTAGCAATTTGTCCGAACCTCGTTCTAAATTGGGATTTGACACTATACAGAAAAGAAGTCGTACGAAGTACACCCTTCTTCATGATTTAGAAGACTCAGAGAGGAGATGGGTTTCGGCACAGTTTATACACAGTTCACGTAATATCAAAGCGGTAAAAGCAGCATTTAGCACATTAGGCTCAATCATGTAAAAATCAGATAAAACCAAATATAACAATTTATATGAGCTCGAATTTCTAACCCTGAACCACTGGTTCTGGGTTAAGTCCCCAGTGGAGTCGCCAGAGCTGTCACACCTCCTTTTTCCGCCCCCGCGAGGGTACAAGGAGTTTTTTCCAATTAAAGGACAGTCGAAACGGGATTTATTTATTTATTTCAGAGTCGCCACTTGGGAGATTTAGGGTGTCCCAAGTCACCAGTTTAATCCCGAATCGAGGAAAAGAATGACTCCATATTACAGTCCGCGAACCAGAAATCCGGATAAGGAATTCTGTTAACCCGGGAGAAGGTGTTAGGCATTCCCGAGTTCCGTGGTTCTAGCACGGTCGCTCAATTGTCATATTTGGCTTATTTATCTGATTTTAATACAATTATGAACCGATGTGCCAATTTTAACTCTTTACCACTTTATTATTATTATTATTTTTATTTTAAAAAAAATTGTGAACATCGTTTAAAATATGTCTTTGGATTACGTCACATGAAATGCACCCGCAATCCGGAACACATTTTTATTCAATGTTTTAGGATTTAGATTTGGGTCGCATGAAATGCGCATCCAAATTTAAGAAGGTAAAATTAATTAAATCGCGCCAAAAGAGTCTAGCGTATCATTATTTTGGGTAGGGCCGTGAAATTTGCTAAAACGGCTCCTCCCTAATTCTAAGCGATTAAATGTACATTTATTGAGGGCCCCGCAATCTATACATTTCATTAAGCGAGGCTCATCTCATTTATTTGGACAAATCTTAAAACGACTACATTTTTTATAAAAATGAGTCTCTAAAATAAAGAAAGAAAATCCTAATTTATTACTAGCTTTTATTATTTTAAGAAGACATGACATGCTAATTGCTTGATTAATACAAATATTGATGAAAAAGGAATTTCACTCTTAATTTCGAAATTATAAATAAAATAAAAATTCAACAACTAATATCAAAATAAACAAATATAGCTAGATTAAAACTCAGCATTGTTATTTTTTTTAAAAAAAAAAATTATTGAGATTAATTATTTACAATCATTTGAAACTAGATTTAACCATAATTACTAAAGCTTATTAGAAAGTTTATTAGACTTAAACGTTCTCTTAATCTTGCTTAAGCTCAAGTTATGCCTTAATGCCTAATTTACGATGTTTAATTTAAATTCGTGTCTTAGCTAAATTTAGCTACTTGTTCATGATCAACCTATAATCTTGAAGCCTTCATAACTAGTGAATTAACCTATTTTGCCGAACTGATTTATTACAGACTAACTTATGATATTATTTTCTTATTCCAGTTATTATTTAGTAATTCATGAAATAGCTTAAATACAATCAACAAAAGAAACAAAGAAAAAAAGAACGAAATTAAAACTTCAACTTTTCATTCTTCATATGTATTCATGCTTCATATTTCGGATTACAATAACCAGCTTTTCAGTTGTGTACCTGATATTGGAAGCAAAAGAAAATGAATATGAGAATCAGCAGCAGCAGTAAAATCAGTACAACACAGCAACAATAGCCCAGCAACAGTAACAACCCAGTAACAGACCAGTGGAGTAGTAATCCAAAAAAAACAAAAGCTTCCAGCTTTTATGAAACAACAATTAATTCTGATTTCAAACAACAAAAGAAAACAGAATATTTTTTTTTAGTTTTTTTTTATATTTGAAAGCTTAAATATTTTTCGGAATTTTCTATCTCTTAAATGTTCAGCCTTTTTTTTTATCTCTCTTTTTTTCTGTCTATATTTCTTCTTCTCCTCCCTTGTGTTCAAGACTTCACATATATATATCCCATCCCATAAATCAATTAAAATCAATCCCTTTCTCTACCAAACCCATTATCTTCCCACTCATCCCCATTACATTAAATAAATATATCACACCACCCCATTATATTTTGTCCCCCATGCTTTATTTAAAATAATGCAAGATTCCCCTTTAATTTAAATCTTGTCCCCCCTTTATATTAAATAATCATATCACAACCCACCCCATTTCATTTTGTCCCCCATGCTTCAAATAAACAATTTCAAAATGTACAATTCCTAAACTACCCCTTCCGACCTTACTGAAATTACCAAACTACCCCTGAACGTATTACAAATTTACCAAACTACCCATCAGCCATAACACATCAATTAATCAAACTTAACCAAAATATAGACAATGTGATCAATTTCTAACAATGTTCAAACAACAATATGAACATGGATGAACATCATAACAACAATATCACATGAACACGATTTTAACAACATTTCAACAACAAATCACATGAACACGAATTGAACAACAAAGAACAAATAAAATTTGATTAAACAATATTTTAACAACAAACAATCCTATTTTCGGATTCAACAACAACAACAAACAAAGTATGAAGATTTCTAAATTCAATCATATTGAACTTAAAATCAACTCTAACAACATTACAACAAACAATGTTTATATTAAACTTTAAATAAGATTATGAGAACAATTCAAGCAATAATCATAAATGGTAAACAAGAAATCAAACTATACAAAAATTCGGATTCAAGATCCTCCAAACAAAGTATGAACATGAATGAATCTATTTTAAGACAACAAACATGACGGATTAAACGATTAAAACAATATATTCCTTTAATACAACTAAATTCTTTAAACAAATAACAAGATCGACGAAGAAACAATTATGAACTTAAATTTGAACTTAACAATATTAACAATTTCTAACAATACATAAACACATGAAACAAATTGAAGAAATAGTTGATTAAATTTCAATTTGAATCTAACAAACATCAAACTAACAAATACATATTTAAACAATAATACAAACATGAAATAAACATGAAAACAACTAATTAAACTTCTATTTTGAAATCTGAAAATTAATTTAACAAACAACATGAACATGAACAAAACCAAAAATCAAATATCTAACCATAGACATGAATAAAACAAACATTCGCCGATTTTAGATTCGAAAAATAACAAAACAAAATACGGACAAAAATAAAAATTCAAAAACTACTAACCGGATCGAAACGACGAACAACGACCAAACAAACAACGAACTTGACGAGCCTCGAACAAA
Source organism: Nicotiana tabacum (assembly GCF_000715075.1). Lineage (NCBI taxonomy): Eukaryota > Viridiplantae > Streptophyta > Magnoliopsida > Solanales > Solanaceae > Nicotiana > Nicotiana tabacum. The sequence continues at coordinate 49,766 of NW_027438550.1, forward strand.
GGTCGAACCAACAATGACGAGCACGAGCAGACGACCAAAGAAGATGGTCATTTGGCATCGTTTAAAAACGAAACCAGTGGCAGCAGCAGCTCGGAGGAACTGGGAGATGAAGCAGTGGCAACCTAGGTTCTTAGGGTCGTGAGGCGGAGAAGATGAAACAGTAGAAGCAGCTCGATGGGTCTACTTGGTTTAAGGATGTTGAGCAGCTGCTCGTCGAGGAGGAAGGCTATGGCGGACAGCAGTAGCATAGAAACTGTGCACGCGTGGGGGACTGGAGGTCGACGGACAGTAGCAGCTGGAGGGGGACTGGACGTCGGGCAGTGACGGGTTCGTGGGGGACGATGGGTTTTTGATGGTGGTTTCACAATGGGAGGGTGATGGGGAAGATGTGCTCGTGTGAATGTGTTGACGCAGCTATGTGTGTGTCGATGAGGAGCTTGGAGGTGGAGGTAGCCATGGATAGCAGCCATGAATAGCTTGGGATGAATGTTTTGGGAGAGAAAGAAGATGGAGGGGGGCGGGTGACTTAGTAATTTTAGGGTTTTCTCTTCTAATTTTTTTTTTTTTTTTAAAAAATGAAAGACAAATGGGGTTTGAGTCTTTTGGGTTATGGACTGGGTCGACCCAGTTCGAAATGGACTGGGTCGTAGGGAAGATTGGGCCAATTTTTGGGCCTGTGGCTTGAAATTGAAGAAGAGGCCTAATTCCGACTTTCTTTATATTTTTGCTTTCTTTTCTTCTTTTATTTCTCTAAAACTAAATTATAAAAATACTTAAACTATTATTAAGAATTAAATTAAGTTATAAAAGCGCAAATTAACTCCCAATAACAATTAACGCACAATTAAGTATTAATTTAGCATAAAATTGTATATTTGGACATTAAATGCTAAAAATGCAAACGATGCTTATTTTTGTAATTTTTTTTAATTTTTGTAAAACAAATTTAATTACTAACAACTATAGAATTAAATCCTACATGCAAAATGCGACATATTTTTGTATTTTTTATTAATTTATCAAATAAACAAACACAAACAAATACAAATAATTATCCAAAAATATCACAAAAATACTCAAAATTGCACACCAAGGAAAATCATTTCATTTTGTATTTTTTGGGAGTATTTCTCATATAGGGCAAAAATCACGTGCTTACAGGGAAGATGGAGATATGGGTATTCCCTGGTGTTAATTTGAGGCGGCGGCGCCACCGGAGAAGGTGGAGGATTTGAGGGCGGCGCTAGGGTTAAAGGGGTGTCTCTGAAGGTGGGGGTGAAATGAAAAGATGGGATGGGGTAGGGGGTGTTTGGATAATTAAACCTGTAAAAGGGTCCTTGATTCCGGACCGTTCGATCCAGTGAGATCAACGGTCCTGATTGAATATAATTAAAACGAAGTCGTTTTGGTTAAGCTGGGGCGGACCTGGTTGGGACGGGTTTGGGCTGGACTGGGGCTGTTTTCAGGTGTATTTGATTTGTCCTCTTGAATTAAATTGAATTTGGCCCAAATTTGATTTCCTCCTCTTTAATTCTTTTTCTTTCTTTTCTCTTTTTTTCGAAAAATTAAAACTAAAATCCTAAATTAAATTATAAAACCAAATCATCCTATCAAAAATACTAATTAATTCTAAATAATAATTATCCCAAATATTATTTACCAAATCAAAAAAGAAAATCACGAAATTTCTACATTAAACACTAAAAATGCAAAATACGTTATTTTTGATTTTTTTCATTTTTGTAAAACAACTATTCACTTAAATAGTCTAAAAAATATAACATTGCATCCTAAATGCAGATACTATATTTTTGTATTTTAATACATTAAACATGTACACAAACATATGCAAACAATCAGAACAATAGCATAATAATTCCTAAAAATAACACATAATTAAAGAAAAGACCGAATTTTGGGAATTCTTTTTGGAGTAATTCGTATGAGGCAAAAATCACGTGCTCACAGCTTCTCTTCTTTGCCCGAAAATATGAAGAGTTTTCGTGAAAAGATAAAGTGAGCGGATACGAGCGATTTTTCCCGTTTGAAGACTCTGTGGGAAGCATTTTTTGAAAGAATTTGACCGAACCTCTGCTTCAAAGGTTTCCTACATATCCTTGGATATAAAGGAATCACGTCAATGTAGTTCGGGAAGTTTCGGTAGCTGGGACTACCATGAAGCTATGGTTTCACTGTTACTGCTGCTGCTGATACTGCTTACTGACCTCTTTATTACACCATGACAAAATGAAGAAGCTAGACTAAGTTATAGTCTATGTTTTACAAAGATTTATTTTAAAACTTGGTCTTGTGACTGTTGTTGCCTATCTCTGTTCTCCAGGCGGGCCCCTGATTGCTTGGACTTGAATGACTTCCTCCCTTCGTTCTCTAGGCGGGCTCCTAATTACTGAAACCTGAATTGTATTGCCTCCATTGTTTTCCAGGTGGGCTTCTGATTACCAAAACTTGAACTGCTTTCTATTCTTTGAAATTAGTATTGTCCTTCCCTGTTCTTCAGATGGGCATCTGACTTCTAAAACTTGGGTTGTGTTCCCTTTTTCTCCAGGTGGGCTCCTGACTGCTTGACCTGAGTTGTATTCCATTGCTCTCTAGGTGGGCGCCTGATTACTGAAACTTTAACTGTTGTCCCTTGTTCTCCAGGTGGATGCCTGATTACTGAATCTTCAACTGTTTTTCCTTGTTCTCCAGGTGGAAGCCTGATTGCTTGATTTGAACAGTTTCTCCTTGTTCTTCAGGTGGATGCATGATTGTTGAATCTTTAACTATTTTTCCTTGTTCTCCAGGTGGATGCCTGATTTCTGAAATTTGAATAATCTTTTTCTTGCAACTGCCTTTCTTTGACTTGTTCTCCCACGTTCCTCCAGGTGGGTGCCTGATTACCAATACTTGCGTCAATCTTCCTTAAAACTTGATTTGTTTTCCCTTGTTCTCCAGGTGGGCTCCTGATTACTTGATCTTGAACTGCTTTTAATCCTTAGCATCCGTGTTATTCTTCCTTGTTCTTCAGATGGGCACCTGACTTCAACAAAATAGACAAAACAAAAAGAAAAATTTCTGCCCCAGTTTGGTAACCGGGCGCATCTGCGAGTGTTAATTGGATCATTTTACTCAATATTTCTAATAAGCTGTAAGCTAGATCCCATTATCCAAGTGGGTCCTGAAAATTTCTAGTAAAATGTAAGTTGCAAAGCTATATTATATTTTCTAAAGGTATGACTTCAGTTGAATCTTGTTATCTAAGACAGTCTTAAAACTACATCCCATTATCCAGGAGGGTCCTGAAATTTCAAATTAAAGCTTATTTTACGAATGACAGTTTCAACGCTAAACTGTACTCTCTTATAACAACACTTACTTATCTAATGGAATGCTTAAAGTTACGTCACATTATTCAGGTGGGTCCTGAAAACTCTTATGCGAACTTTGAAGCCAACTTATATCCCTTTTGGTGCACATTTGTCCTATATTCACTAATTATGTTTGTTTTGGATTTTAACCTAGGTCCCATTTTCCAGGAGGGTCCTAAAGTTTCGAATTGATTATTGTCTTAAAAAATGAAAATTTCAAACCAACTTATATTTTCACAAAGTAGAGCTTATGTTGAATATTGTACTCATGAATATTTCAAATTAAAGCTAAGTCCCATTTTCCAGGAGGGTCCTGAAAATTTCAAATTAAATCGGGGAAAAAAGTGGAAAAAGATGGTGTTTCTTCTTTCTTGAGGAAGTAAAGCGGAAACGGGTTCTTTTTGGTCCCTTTGTTGGCCAACCCGAGAGATAGAGGCTATGAGAGTCTCTCCAAATTACTTTGAAATCCGAGGCCTCTGGGGTAATGTCCAAAGTGTATCTCAAACATGCAAACTTTGAAGCTTCCCTTATAATCCTTTGGGGTGCATTTATGCCAAATTCTGTGTCTCATGATTATTTTAGATCTTAAACAAAGTCCCATTTTCCAGGAGGGTCCTGATAATTCTGTGATCAAACCTGTATAGTACTTGTTTTTCTTACAGGGTGTTTCCTGAAACAAATGCCATCTTTGCCCCTGTTTCAAATCAAAGAAAGTCTTGTCAGTTTAAAACGTGGTAGTTAGTTGTGGCATTCTTGCTGGGGGTTGTTTTCTCTCTGCCATGCTTTGCTTCGTCCGACTGCCTTGAACTGGTCGAAAAGACTGTTTTGACCTTCTGACTGATCCTTGACTGTAGGATCCCCCAACTGTTATTCCCCCCTCCTGACCTTTCTGCCTGAACCCGTACATCTCCCATGACATTACTGAACTATTCCACCAATATAACCTTTGCTTACACCTTATGTCCCACTTTTCATCATATTATTTCCGACATGTTCTATCCGCATTTTGCTTTGTGCAATTTTGAATCTGGTAGTACACTCTGACATTCCTTCTTATTTGTTGAAACAAGGATAACCTTGGAAGAGCTTTAGAGGAGTAAAATTAACAGTAATGAAATGCAACGATTTTGAGAATTAAGAATAAAGAAGAAAATCCAAATTTGGATGACTGTTGGAGATAGGAAAAGAAACTTATCTGAGTGGATTCACTGGCACCAATGATCATGGTATGCATTTTGGATTAATCAGCCCAGTCTATTTAACCAATCTCCTTTCCAATTATTTTACTTTGTGCTCCAAGATTTTCATAACCCAATTTTTTACTTTTCGCCAACTTACAGATCTTGTTCGGCTTGCAGTGCCCTGAAGGGTTTTCACCGACAAACTTCTCTCATTTTTTATTCCACAATTACTTGTCGTCTCATGGTGCCCGTGAAGGTTTTCACGGATAAGACTCTCTTATTTTTCCTTTCTCTCAGCTTTCGTCGCCTCATGGTGCCCGTGAAGGTTTTCACCAATAAGACTCTCTCATTTTTTTGATTTCTCTTGCTTAAACCGGAGTGTTGCCCCTGATATGAATTCTCTTTACTTGCTTGATTTGGCATCTCTCAAAGACTGATCGGGAGATCTTTCTTTGGACATCCATGTGGGTTCTTGGATATGTTTGGAAAGAAAAAGGTATAAAACGGGCTCAAAACAACTTCAAATGGGTTAGAATTACAACTTTTGGAATCACATTTCTTATTACAATCACAACTTCTGCCCCAGTTTCTTGCTTGGGGATCTTTTGACGTTTATTTTACTATGACCGAGTCGTGAGGCTGCCTACGTATCCTTAACAGGAATCATGTCAAACATAGTTCACACCTGAATTTCCTTGTTGTTATACTTTCTCTTTTCACTTCTTTTCTTTTCTCTTTTTCCTTTTCTTTCTTTTCTCTCTTTTTTGTTATTGATTCCAAAAGAGGGGTATGAAAGAAATAAATAAGGCTCAAAAGGGGGAACAAAGGTTAAAGTATTTAGATAGCAGAACAAATTGTCTTCGTCATTTCAATCTTCAAAATAATGCCAAATACAAACAATCAACAATTATACCAAAGAAATCATACATAATATCTCTTGACTGCATCAAAATTTATCGCCATGTCTATGCATTTTCCTTCGATATCTGTTAAATATAAAGCACCATTGGACAGTACTCTGGTCACAATGAAGGACCCTTGCCAATTCGGTGCGAACTTGCCTTTTGCTTCAGCCTGATGTGGAAGGATACGTTTCAGCACTTGCTGACCCACTTCAAACTTTCGGGGACGCACCCTTTTGTTGTATGCTCTTGCCATTCTCTTTTGATATAACTGGCCATGACATACTGCTTCCAATCTTTTTTCATCAATTAAGTTCAACTGCTCCAAACGGGTTTTGACCCACTCATCATCATCAATCTCAGCCTCAGCGACAATCTGAAGGGAAGGGATTTCAACTTCTGCAGTTATTACTGCTTCAGTGCCATATACTAACAAATAAGGAGTTGCACCTACCGAAGTACAGACAGTAGTGCGATATCCCAACAACGCAAATGGTAATTTTTCGTGCCATTGCCTCGAACCTTCTACCATTTTCCGAAGTATCTTCTTTATGTTTTTGTTGGCTATTGCGATGTGTAATCTTAAACTGTTGATATACATCTTCCATCAAGTTACTGTTAAGATTAGCACCATTATCCGTAATGATCACCTTTGGGATTCCGAATCGACAGATGATATTTGAGTGAACAAAATCGACCATTGCTTTCTTGGTCACCGATTTGAAAGTTTTGGCCTCAACCCACTTGGTGAAATAATCAATGGCTATCAGAATGAACCTGTGCCCGTTGGATGCTGCTGGCTCAATTGGTCCAATGACATCCATGCCCCAAGCAACAAAGGGCCATGGTGCTGACATTGTGTGCAATTCCGATGGTAGAGAATGAATCAAATCTCCATGTACTTGGCACTGATGACATTTGCGCACAAAACTGATATAATCTCGCTCCATGGTGAGCCAATAATAACCTGCTCGGAGAATTTTCTTCGCCAGCACATATCTGCTCATATGTGGTCCGTAGACTACCGAATGTACTTCGGACATGACAACCGTAGCTTGTCTAGCATCTATGCATCTTAATAATCCAAGGTCTGGTGTTCTTTTATACAAAACTCCTCCACTTAAGAAGAATCCACTTGCCAACCATCGAATTGTTCTCTTTTGATCCCCTGTGGCTTGCATTGGATATATCCCCATTCTGATGTACTCCTTGATATCATGGAACCAAGGTTCGCCATCAAGTTCTTCTTCAATCATGTTACAATAAGCATGCTGATCTCGGACTTGAATATGCAGAGGATCGACATAAGCTTTGTCTGGATGGTGCAACATTGACGCCAGGGTAGCCAAAGCATCGACGACCTCATTATGGACCCTTGGAATATGCCTGGACTCCATTGATCGAAACCGTTGACAAAGATCATGCAAACATTGTCGGTACGGTATGAGCTTCAAATCTCGCATTTCCCATTCTTCTTGAATTTGATGTACCAGAAGATCCGAGTCTCCCAAGACCAAGACTTCCTGGATATCCATGTCTGCAGCTAGCCTTAGACCCAAAATACAGGCCTCATACTCAGCTATATTGTTGGTGCAATAAAATCGAAGCTGAGCCATAACAGGATAGTGATGCCCTGTTTCAGAAATAAGCACAGCTCATATTCCGACTCCTTTCATGTTGGCAGCCCCATCAAAGAAACGTTTCCAGCCTGGTTTTTCAATTTGCTCCAGTTCATCGATATGCATCACTTCTTCATCAGGAAAATAAGTTCTCAATGGCTCGTAATCTTCATCGACCGGGTTCTCGGCCAAATGATCGGCCAATGCTTGGGCTTTCATCGCAGTTCGAGTCACATAGATGATGTCAAACTCTGTGAGCAAAATCTGCCACTTCGCAAGTCCTCCTGTCGGCATAGGCTTTTGAAAGATATACTTCAACGGATCCAAGCGCAAAATGAGGTAAGTAGTGTAGGATGACAAATAATGTTTCAATTTCTGAGCCACCCAAGTTAGGGCGCAACATGTCCTTTCCAGATGAGTGTACTTAACCTCATAAGTCGTGAACTTCTTGCTAAGATAGTAGATCGCCTGTTCCTTTCTGCCAGTGATGTCATGCTGCCCCAGTACACAGCCAAATTAATTTTCCAAGACTGTCAAGTAAAGAATCAAATGTCACGACCCAAATCGAAGGGCCGCGACGGGCACCCGGTGCTTTACTCAACCGAGTACCAATGTAACATATCTTTTTTATCATATTATCATGAGTAAATGAGCCAGAAAACCCGTCATGAGATAACAAGAATAAAACATAGGGGAATACTCAATATATGAAGACCCAATATGATATACGAACTTATATATGTGACATACGGGCCTATAAGACCGACATGACCATTAGTAAACTCGAAACATAGGCCGACAAGGCCATATAATTATCCATATACCTGACATTTGTCTACAAGCCTCTAAGAGTACATAAAATCATAAAGGTCGGGACAGGGCCCTGCCATACCAATCGATACATATCCAAAGCATACTGACCAAATAGGCAACTCCGGAGCAAGTGGAGTGCACCAACACCTTCGCTGAGTTGATAACCTACTAGGAGGACTGTCAACCTATCAATCGAGACCTGCGGGCATGAAATGCAGCGTCTCCAGGCAAAAGGGATGTCAGTACGAATAAAGTACCGAGTATGTTAGGTAGGAAAGCTTAAACAAGAACAGTAATGTAAAGAGAGAGATAGAGGAGATACAACCTGTAACATCTGAGTGTCTCTAGAGGTTACTGATATGAAATGCATAATACATATATATACATAAACTTTTTTAAACATTCGCCTCTGTGGGCATCATCATCATCATATCGTACCCGGCCTCAAAGAGGACTCGATAAAAGCGTACCCGACCATCATAAGGTTCGGTAGAATCATACCCGACCACGTGGAGCTCGGTAAACCCAACTGATCAGTGGTTGCCTAATAAGTGCCGTACCCGGCCGACTATAGCGCGGCTCGGTAGAGTAAAATAGATACTATATATAATGTATGCTAGACTCATGGAATCACCTTCTAAACCTTTTGGAGTGACTTCAGAACACTATGGACATCCATACCCTCAATATGAACCTTATTAGGATTCAAGGATCATACACACTTGCTTAGAATAATTTTATAAGGAAAGAACAACATTGACAACCTTAGTTATTAGGAGTAGATCCGTTATGAAGTAGCGTATTCATTTCACTTTAGATCATGCCAAAAGAAAGAAGAAAGTGCTTTAATATACCTTAAACCCATTGAGTCCCTAATCCCTTCCAAGCAACTCTTCAAACAAGTCAACTCAATCTATTATAGTATAAGGAGACTCAAAATCAATGCCGAGCAAAGACTAAGTCTATAACTTAAGCTAGTAGCTCGTTTACGTAAATTTGGGCAACATCTCCCTTGTAACAAGGGCCTCCTCCAATATCATATACCAACAACAATTACCAGATCAATCCATCAATACATAATTATCAATATCAAGATACCATATGACAACAACAAGTCACAACTACATTACGACGAGCGGCAAGCTCCGATTGGAATCCGTATACCCCTTATCAATCCTTATAGACTTCTTACTTCAACATAAAAGTATCATTAACATGATAATGAAGTCATTAATCAATGATTCCAGCCTTATACCATATATTTATAACAACGAAAATAATCCACAACTTCAACTATCCTCAATTAGCAACTTTATTCACTAGTTCATGTCTAGCCCACCCATTTAACTTAATCAACATCAAGATAACCTTAGGCACAAGCAAGATCACAATATACATACCTTATACAGTAACTTCAAGTCAAAATCCAAGTTATATTCAGTTTACGACAACTCTTAATAGCAATACAACACCATAGAAGTGACTTAAGCTAATCCAAGTATTATCTTGTAGTTTATCATCCTAACAACTTAACCAACATACAAGCAAGATTAAGCACAATTAGTAGGATGTTATACTCACCTTAGACAGCAGCAACAACTTGGAATTTCATCCAAATACAGCCCACAACAATCCTCAATGACAACACAACCTCTAAGAGGTGTTGTTCTTCACTAGAACTAAGTTTTGATGTTGAAATATGGTATAATCACTTTGGAATCACTTCAAACCCTTGTGGTATATGTTTAGGAGGGTTAGGAGAAGTTTGGAGACGAATTTTAGTTGAAAAGTGAGCAAAAATAGGCGTCTAAATCGTTTATAAATTGAAGTAGGTCAACCACCGATTAAGTGGGTCCCATTGGGAGCTGCTTGCGCGGTCTCGCGAAAACGCGAATATCTCTCTACTCCGATATTGTATTGACAAACGGTTTAATGCGTTAGAAACTAGACTCGTAGACCTTCAATTTGGTAGGTATAACACCCCATTATTCCAAGTATATTTGGAGAAATTCTCAGACACATTTGACCTAAATTTCAGCAAATTTATGAATGTAACTTGTGATGACCTTTGCCAACTCTTGTTCCACAACTTGCTTGCCTTCAAAATGTAGAAAATAAATATCATACGACTAAAATAACTCATAGAATAACCTCCTTATCATGTTAATAACCCTAGACTCACCCCAAAGTACATGTTATAACATTCGAAACTTGTCTACTTTCGACGAAACTTATTTTCTTCAATTGGTTTAGCTTCTAAGATTTCCAACCCTCTTGGTACTCGTTATTCATGATCTTAAATATTTGTAACCTACAAGGTAACATGATTAACTTACTTTATTTGCTTCCAAATAGAATCTCATTTCCGAGCTTACATCAATGACTTACGACGTACTCTCACGTATGAAAACTTGGGGTGTAACATCAAAGGTCTCCCGGGTTCTGGCGGAACCAGCACAGGTGGGTTTGACAAGTATCCTTTTATCTTATCAAATACTTCTTGACACTCATCAGTCCATTTGACCGCAGCATCCTTCTTCAGTAATTTGAAAATAGGCTCACAAGTTGTTATGAGTTGAGAAATAAACCTGCTGATGTAGTTCAACCTCCCTAACAGACTCATCACCTCAATCTTATTCCACGGAGGCGGCAATTCTTGGATGGATTTGATCTTTGATGGGTCCAACTCGATGCCTCGCCAGCTGACTATGAATCCCAATAGCTTTCCAGATGGAACACCAAAGGCGCATTTGGCAAGGTTAAGCTTGAGGTAGTACCTGCGAAGCCTCTAGAAGAATTTCCTCAAATCCCTGACGTGGTCGGCCTGATGCGTTGATTTTATGATCACATCAACTACGAATACCTCAATCTCCTTGTGTATCATATCATCAAACACAGTAGTCATCGCCCTCATGTAAGTTGCCCCGGCATTCTTCAAACCAAATGGCATTACCCAGTAGTAATAAGTTCCCCATGGCGTGATGAATGTCGTCTTTTCTGCATCTTCTTCATCCATTAGAATCTGATGATACCCGACATAGCAATCCATAAAAGATCCAATGTCACGCTTGGCATAATTGTCGATCAAAATATGGATATTGGGTAGTGGGAAGTTATCCTTCGGACTTGCTTTGTTGAGATTGCGGTAATCAACGCATACTCTGATCTTGCTGTCCTTCTTCGGCACAGGCACGACATTAGCCAACCAAACAGGATATCGAGTGACCCGAATAACCTTTACATCCAACTGCTTGGTGATTTCTTCTTTAATCTTCACACTCATATCAATTTTGAATTTCCTCAACTTTTGCTTGACGGGAGGAAACGCTGGATCAGTGGGAAATTTGTGGACCACTAAATCAGTGCTCAAACCCGACATGTCATCATAAGACCATGCAAAAATATCTTTGTATTCGATGAGTGCTTTGATTAATTCTTCCCAGGTCTTTGGCTTGAGATGAACACTTATTTTAGTCTCTCTGATATTATCTGAGTCCCCTAAATTGACGGCTTCTGTTTCATTCAGGTTGGGTTTGGGTTTTTCTTCGAAGTGAATTAACTCCTTACTAATCTCTTCAAAGGCTTCATCCTCATCGTATTCTGATTCGTAGTCACAATCTACTTCTTGAACTATTATTTCGGAATCAGATTGATTTTTAAGACTAGACTGAGGATTCCTTATGCATGCCATGTCATTAGAGCCAGCATAAAAAGAACTGTACAGAAAAGAAAAGAAAAATAAAAAGGAAATTGTCAGGAATGATAAAGAAAGGGAAACTGCATTTCATTGAATGATGAAAGATAACAAGGTTTGCACACTTCAAACAGACTGAAAGATAAAAATCTGAATTACAACCCTGGAATAACCCATACAAACTGAAGGAAACTCAAAATAAATTACCAAGACTCCTTCTGAGTGGGGAGAGAAGTAGCCTTCCAATTGTTAAGCTCTTTTTTTTGGCCCGACAAATTGCACTTACACATTGCTAGAACCCTCTCCAATTTCCACCATGTTCACACTGTCGAAAAACTTCTCAAATCTTTCAACTAACTCCTTGTCAGGATCAATCACAGAACTGGGAATTGCTGTTACTGGGCGACTTCTGGTACCGGACTTGACAAATAATTTGGAAAGACGTGGGACTGGCTTTGGAAGGACCCATGCCTTCTCTTTTAGCTTTCTGGCCTTTCTTATGTCTGTGGCAGTGGGCTTGAATCCCAGACCAAATGTTCCCAAGTTTTCAGGAAGGGACTCCGGCTGTATGATGCCTTGCAATGATGAGCCCAAACCTTTACCGAGTATAAAACCATTCTTCAACATCTCATAGGCTACCACGACTGATGCGGTGGTTATCTTTGGATTTGGAATGTATTTCCCCTCCGGAATTTTCTCTACCAACATCGTGTTAGAAACTTGGTAAACCCATGGTCCCCGGTCATCTTCCACTTCAATGACTGGTACAATGGCATTGCTGCGAGCGCATAAACTGTCTTCCCCATGCACAACTATTTCTTGTCTATCCCATTCAAATTTGACTACCTGGTGTAGTGTTGATGAGACTGTTTTAGCGGCGTGGATCCATGGTCGACCCAATAGCAAATTATAGGAAACAACTATATCCATCACCCGAAACTCCATTGTAAACTCAACTGGCCCTATCGTCAGCTCCAACACTATATCCCCAACTGAATCTTTACCTCCACCGTCAAATTTCCGCACGCAAATACTATTCTTATTGATCCTCTCATCTTCTATTTTCAACTTGCTTAGAGTGGAGAGAGGATAGATGTTTGTGCTTGACCCGTTGTCAACCAATACCCGAGTCACCACAGAGTTCTCACATTTTACTGTGAGGTAAAGAGCTCTGTTGTGCTCAGTACCTTTTATAGGCAATTCATCATTGGAAAACGTGACTCTATTTGCTTCGAAGATTTTATTAGCTATTTTTTCCAAGTAATTCACGAAAATCTTATCAGGAACGTGCGCCTCATTCAAGATCTTCATTAAAGCGTGACGGTGTTCATCCGAATGGATCAATAATGACAATAGAGAAATTTGAGCATGAATCTTTCTTAATTGTTCCACGATAGAGTAGTCTTGTAGCTTCATCTTCCTCAAGAATTCTTCTACTTCTTCTTCAGTTACGATTTTCTTTACCAGCGCTGGATTATCTTTAGTTTTTCTTAACTCCTCGGGAGTAAAACACCTTCCCGAGTGAGTCAAACCCTGCATTTCACAGACTTCTTCTTTGACTTCCTTCCCCTTGTACATCACTGTTACCCGTTCGTAATTCCATGGAATAGCCTTGCTGTTGATTATTGGTAACTGGGTTACCGGCTTGATAATAACCCGATCTGAGCGGGTACCTTCCACGATTATGACGGGTTTGCTGGCCGCTCCGGGTACAACCACCTTCACCCCTTCCTGCTTCGTTGCAACCTGGCTTGAAGATCCCTTCTCAATTGCTACAGATGGCCCAACACTCTTTTTGCTCGACTTGAGCACCGACTCCTCACCTGCGGATTGTTCAACTATCTTGACTCCACTGGACCGAATCATCGTGACATTCTGTGATGGCTTCTTGGATTCCCCCTCCTCATGCACTATTTTAATCATATTTGCTTCCTGATGGGCTGGCATTGGATTACTGTTGATATTGGGTGCCTCGGGAGCTTGAACTTCAACTCTATTGGTATTAATGAGTTCCTGTATAGCACTTTTTAAGTGCCGGAACTTCTCTGTGTCATGACCTGGAGTACCAGAACAATATTCACATCTGATAGTATAGTCAAGGTTTTTTGGAGGTATTCACAGTTTGGACTGTATCGGCCTCAGCATGTCCAGCTGTTTTAGCCTGTGGAACAGACTAGTGTATGATTCTCCCAACGGAGTAAAGGTTTTCTTTTTCTGTAACCTTTCCCCCTTGAATGTTTGACTAGGATGGAAACTTGGTCCGGGAGTGTTTTGGTAGGCTCGTGGATGTGGGTAAGTATTTTGTGGAACGGGAGCACGCCATTACGTGTGGGCAAGAGGTTGGTTGTATGCTTGTGCATGATGGACGGAAAAATGAGGTTCTGGTGGGGGATAGTAGTGTTGGGGTGGATTGTGGTGATAAGTTTGTTGGTGGGGTCGAGGTTGATTGTAGTGGTAAGGTGAACCTCTAGATCAGGACCAAGTTCCTGAATCAACCATTGCTACTTCCTCTCTCTTCTTTTTCCCAATCCCTCCTATGCCACCCTGAATAGCCTGAGTAGTTGCTTTGATAGCCGAATAGCTCATGATTTTATTCGACTTGAGGTCCTCTTCTACCATGCCCCCATCTTTACCACTTCGTTGAATGACTTTCCCACAGCTGAGACCAAATGGCCATAGTAAGTAGGTTCCAAAGCCTGTAGGAAGTAATCTACCATCTCACTTTCCTTCATTGGGGGATCTACTCTTGCTGCTTGCTCCCTCCATCAGACACCATATTCTCTGAAGTTCTTCTCCAGTTTAGTCAAGGACATTCGATCTGGAATGATCTCAAGATAGTATTGGAAGTGACAAGCAAATGATTGCGCCAGATCATCCCAAGTGTACCATCTTCCATGGTCTTGGCGGGTATACCATTCCAATGTTGATCCACTCAAACTCTGACTGAAGTAAGCCATTAACAATTCATCTTTTCCTCTTGCTCCCCTCATCTTGCTGCAAAAACCCCTTAAGTGGGCTACTGGATCACCGTGCCCGTTGTATAGATCGAACTTGCGCATCTTGAAACCTTCCGGTAATTGCACATTCGGGAACAGACATAGGTCCTTGTAGGCCACGCTTACTTTCCCTCCCAACCCCCGCATGTCTCTGAATGATTGTTCTAAGATTTTACCTTTCCTGAACATCTCCTCATGTTTGGTATTTTTGACTGGTTTATCAGCTTCTATCGGGAGGTCAAAGCGAGGAGTATAGGAATGGGTTTCTGTAGCTTTGAAAGTAGGCTCCGAGGGGTAGTATTGGTTGTCCTGGGCCTGGAACATAGGCTCGCTGAGAGATTTGTGGAGTGTAGCTGGTGGAGGTGCTACGAAGACATGAGTTACTAGTGGAGGAGGGTATGGAATTGGTTTAGGTGGTAGAGATTGTGGTGTATGAGAAGTGGTGCCCCGGTAGTGTTGGTAAATGGGAAAGCTCGGGGATAGATCGGTGGCAGGATGATCCTGAGTTTGAGCCGGTGGTGGAGTGAAGGTAGGGTTAGCCAGGTAAGCGGATGGTGGTTGTCCTTTA
The DNA here is from genome assembly GCF_000715075.1 of Nicotiana tabacum. Classification (NCBI taxonomy): domain Eukaryota; kingdom Viridiplantae; phylum Streptophyta; class Magnoliopsida; order Solanales; family Solanaceae; genus Nicotiana; species Nicotiana tabacum. Next base: position 64,907 of record NW_027438550.1, read on the forward strand.
GCCCAGGCCTGATACATTCGGCCATTTGTTGTTTCAATTTATACATCTCTTCTTTCATGGCGTTAACGTCCAACTCTTCTCCTTCGATGACACTGGTGTCTACATCTGGGATAGACATGATTATTTCTCCTTTGGATCTGGTTTGATAAGGGTGGGTTGCCAGTATGCTTAGGTGAACTAACTGCTTGAATTCTGGGACAACAACCAAACTTGTTAGTGATTAGAGTTTTAAAAAATAAGCAACCACAAATAGGAATGCAATGCACCTAGGCAATTAGTCATTTCTATCATGTATTTGCTTGGTTGCTTGTGTCATCCTGGATTTTCCTGACCTTTCCCTTTTATTGTTACTCACGCCTATCTTTTATTCCCCTCCCTTTTTTGTTTTATTCTTTTCTTTTGGTTGTGGTCGAATCCTATGAAGATTGCCTACGTATCATGACCCCGCATGAATCAGACCGAGTGTAGTTCTGGGATACAAGTAACAAAACTCTTTTTTTTTGGATGTTCGAATTTTCAAAAAGCAACTATTTTGATTATAACGACTCAAACTAACGGACTTTGATGAAAGGAAAAACAAGCCAACATATTACAACAGAAGAAAATACAGGTTTGAAAACAAACTGACAGACTCCAATAAAAAGAAAATACAGACTCAAGTGAAAATCACGAATACATCAGTGCCTCAACTGTTACTGGGGTCCGCGGGACATCATTTGGTCTCGCCTCGGGCCGACGTGCTAAATCTCCTTGGAGGTGGTAGAGACTTTCCATTATCCGGTGGACAAAGGTCATCACAGTGGCGAAAAACATAAATCTAGTCATATCCTCACAACAACTGCACTTCATTGTGATGTAGTCGGCGATCTTTCTACTCTCTCTCTTATGACACCCTTTTCTTGCAACAAACGCCCAATTTGCCGTGCCCTGGCTTCCAGAGTTTGTTTGGTTGGTTGATTTTGTTTTGAAGTTGTTGCAAATCTCTTTCCAAATGTTTTCTTTCAGCCTTGAATTCTTTGCCTGTTCGATCATTTTGTCCTCAATGGTGACGACCCTTTTCTTTAACCCCGCAACCTCATTGTCGTATATTTCTTTTAATTGTTTAACCGAGCATGCTCGTTCTTCCGCAATTTTAGCCAATTGTTTTCGAGCCTTGGCTAGTTCACATTCTGCTTTGTTCAGATCAAAACTATATTCACCCACTTTCTGCCTCAGGTTATATATGAGATTTTCATCTTTGGCACTTCTGACAGGATTTTCTGCCGCTATTTTCATTTTCTGAATTTGGGATCGAAGGGCCTTATTTTCTTTGGCTAGCCTTTTCTTTTCACCCCCATCCGCCGTTGCTTGTAAGCCATTCTCGAATTGAAGGTCTTTGACTTGCTTTTCTAGCTTTCCTATTGTGGCTCTGTACTCATTTTCTTTGGCCAACCAAGCCCACGGTTCTTGCGATGCCTCGACGAATTCCTAAATGTGCAGTTTTTTGGCCTGTCTTTCTGGTTCTTCCCTTATAGTGTTCTTCTTTCTATACCAGGCAAGATAGACGGGTGAGACCTCGCCTCTAGATAGGTCCTGCACTCGAGTGTTCGCCATCAAATACTAGCACTCGTTCCAAATAGAACGAACTGTTTCTTCGTGAAATTGGTCGTCGGAGCTAATCGCAACCGCGTAAATACTGAGATCTTCATCTGGATGCATCACCTAACACCTTCCCAATTGTCTCATCACTCGGTAGGGAGCGTAAGGCTGAATACCTTGAAGACCCATTAGGAGGAAGTAAGGACCAGTGGCAGGTATATACACAATTTCTTCAACAGGAAGCCAACCTAGTGTCCATTCTATTTGTCCCGTAGTGATGGCGCGAAGGCGAGCTATCCATTCTCCAAACCCCTCCGGTAACTTGAACCCTGAAATCCTTGTGTCGAATTCTTCAATTCAACTTTTCTCTGCAGACCCGTAACTCATATACTAAGGGTGGTGACACAGGTGTTCGATCATCCACATTTGTAGTAGCAAATTGCATCCCTCGAAGAAATTTGCCCCAGCTTTACAAGTTGTAAGAGCTCGGTATATCTCAGATATTATCATAGGGGCAAGGGTGCTCTTGGCATTGGTAATTAAGACTTTGACGACTCCAGCCACCCGCAGATTGATATTCCCATCTTTCCGGGGAAACACCACAAGGCCTAAGAAAGCTACCATGAAAGCGAAACGCCTATGTTCATCCCATTTTGCTTGGTTCCCTTTGCTACAAACCACTCTTTCCGGATCGTTGAACCCTCCTATATGCTCGTACCTCCGGTATATAAAATGTAGAGTGGAAAAACCACCCTCAAACTTGGAATATGGGACTTCCTTGCTTATTTTTAACAAATCCATGAAATTGTGAGAGTTAGCGACTCTTGGAGCGATCAGATACTTATGCCTCAGCCCTTCAGTACTTCCTATGTAACCTGTTATCTCTTCAAAGGTGGGTGTGAGTTCAAAATTAGAGAAATGCAAGACGGTGTGAGACGAGTCACAAAATGTGACCAACACCTTTATGATGTCTCCCCTAGGCCTTATCTTCATCAACCCGGTGAGACCTCCCAAATGCAGATTGACCTTATCTTGCTCTGACTTGCCCAGATCTTCCCACCACATACACAACTCCAAAGAGATTTTGTTCATAACTGTTGCAGGCAAATTCTGACTCGTGCTCATTCTGCATGTTTATTAGGGTGTTTAGGCAAAATTAAGACTTATTTGACTTAAAAATAAAATTAACACACATTTTTTTTCAAAATAAGATAAAAAACCGGTTTTGCAAATACAGCCTTTCAACATTTCGAGAACGAAGATTTTAAGGTTGTGTCGGTTAACCAGCCAAAACTTTGAAAAATGACCAAAGGTGGATGTTCTTGCAAAAGCAACCTTCTGGCGCCCTTTTGCGGACATTAGGCTATTTTTGACAAGAATGACATTACTTTAATTATTTTCAAATGAAAAATAAAATTTTTGTTCTTTTTGGGCTATTTTGCAAAAAGTCCAGTTGGACCCGATTAGGGTTGCCTATGTATCACACATCCGGTGAGAATCAAACTGGCATAGTTCGGGCAATTTTGACAAAACAAAAGACCAACTTGTTTTTTCTTGAAAACAATAAAAATTCTCTTTTTGTTTTTTTTTCTTTTCAAAATTTCGGCAGAGTTTCGGTATATTATGGGATATAGGTTTTCAAAACAGGTAGTTACCTCCCTTAGCCCTCACACTGCTATTTTCTTTTCCAAACCCTTTCCTTTTATTCAAGAGCTGGTCAGCATGCAAATCCGAAACAAATAAAGGCACAAATAGCAAGTAAGATGCATCAGGATAGTCTTTTTCATTTTTGGTACACCTGTCCTAGACAAACTCAACCCCTGTGTTGAGTCTCCAAAGTCAAAATGCACGTGATGCAGACAAACGTTCCTACTAGGAAGCCGATATGAGGTCTTATTATACTAGGTTTAAAACCTGGGTTTATTTGTTCTAGACCTGGCTTACCCGAGCGGACAACTCGAGCCGGGGGGGGGGGCTTGCGTACCGGTAACCAAAAGATCATCCGGCTTTGCAACTTGTCCGAACCTCGTTCTATTTAGAATAGGACACTAACAGAAAGAAGTCACGACCAGCGTGCACTCCTCAAGAGAGAGAAGAGAGGGATTTCGTAGCAGTTTATATATACAGTTCAGATAATATCAAAGCAGTAAAAAGCAATATTAGCACATTAGGCCCAAACATGTAACAAAATCAGATAAAGCCAAATATAAAAATTTATCTAAGCTTAAATTCTGAACCCTGAACCAGAGATTCTAGGTTCGTAGTTCCCCAGCAGAGTCGCCAGAGCTGTCACACCTCTTTTTTTCTACACCCCCGGCAAGGGGATAAGGGAGTTTTTCCAATTAAAGTGACAATCGAAATGTGATTACTTATTTATTAAATTCAGAGTCGCCACTTGGGATAATTTTATGGTGTCCTAAGTCACCGGTTCAAATCCCGAATCGAGAAAAAGATTGACTCTGTATTATAGTCCGCAAACACAGAAATCCGGGTAAGGAATTCTGTTAACCCGGGAG
>NW_027438551.1:0-69000 GCF_000715075.1 Nicotiana tabacum
ATTGGTAACTTAATAACATAGATAATATGAATTAGTATAACTAAAATAAGATAGGGATATCAAGTATAGTCATATTATAAAACTATCTAATTAGAAATACATTCACTATTAATATACCCATATGGTATATAGATGATGATATTATATTGATTTACCACAAATAATATATTACAATAATAAAATTATCAAGTTTAATACCAATGTTAATGATGTAAACCTCTCAATAGTGAGAATTATTGTATATATCTATATTAATTGTAAGTTAATTTATAACATATTATATATCCCCTACATGATATATAAATTTACCATAATTATATAGTATGCCTAAATATACGTGTATAATATTTAGGCATGTGGTATAACCATGATTTAATTCACATACTATAATTAACAATACTATGTTTGGGTATCTCACATATAATACTAAAATACTATTATAGTATAACAATTATTGATAAATTGGATAAGGTGGTGGCATATGTTTACATTATATAACATAAGTTCATTATAATCTTATAGATTAATTTTATAAGATTATACATCTTATATTAATCTATAATATGGTAATTATAGATATTACAGTATTACCATAATACTGTAATTATGTCAATACCAATTATATGTACTATCATATTTATAGATGGTTACCTGATAGTGTAATACTATTGACTATATATACCTATCTTGTATGAATATACCATCATATATCAAGATTATTTAATTATATACCGTAAATACATATTAGTGTATAGTTAATTACCAAAGTGATGTAACTCACACCTAGTTACATATTGTCAACATGAGATAGTAACTATATAGTATGCTATAAGTGATCAACTATCGCAATTTAGTATAAGTATAATTTATTAGTATACTATTATGGTATTAGATAACATCATACATCTTATTACATATTTTATCATACTAATATGGTTAATACACATCTAAGCCTATATACTTATAAATATACTATAGTTATTTATATCATCTTTAAGTGCATGTATTAACTGGTGATATAATTTACTATATATTATACTAACTTGAGTTAATCACACCTTGTACACCTCACGAGATGTAAGCCTATAGGTTGTGCTATAAACTAATAAGTGTTATGCTCATTTATACCCGCATATATTATGGTTAGTGTATGAAATTAGTTCTATAGATATAATAGTAATACAATAATATAGTTTAAATGATTATATGTATTAATAACTTGGTATGATACCTATGTAAATATAATATAGGTGATTGATATCTCCAGCATATTTATTATAATGATTATCTTATAAGGTTATTATGATATTAATCTATAATAGTGTATATAAACTATAGTAAATTATGGATGATTAATTATCACTAATATTACTATACATAAATTTGAAATACTATTGACTATAGGTATCATACCAAGTTATTAATACATATAATCTAATAGTGATAATATAACCTCGTCATTAGATATTATGATCATGATATCTATATGGCTAAATTGGTGATAGAATATGGTTAAATATTTAGTATACACTAATTTACAATACCATTAGTTAAATGGTATTCAACTAATGGTATTTTATTTATTAAAAGATAACTTAAATGAATTGGTTAACCTAACATATCATAATTATATAGATTGAGATATTTGCTATGATAATAACCTATCATTACGTATATATATTGTTTAATAACCCATAATTATATATTAAATAAATATATAATTATTACTTAAGTAATTGTATTTATAAATATATTGTTAAATACGTAATCATATAACGTATTTTTATATGGTATATTATTGTAATGGTTTTCCATGATGATCACCAATACTATATGCTAATAAATTATAACATTTATTATACTATAGTTATATTCTAATCATATAACTCTTATTGGTACAATATTATGTTATTACGGTTATCTACCTAATAATGGTAATATTATAGTATGTTAATATATTTATAATTAAATAATTAACAATGTATAATATTATATCATATCAGGTATAATTATAATAAATTATGATAATATTGTATAATATTATAGATGAGTTACCCAATAATATATTAATAACCATATAGTTATCATAAATCATATAATATTAATATTATTGTACCAATGATTAATATAATGTATAATTATATTAATAGTAATAATATTATATAATCATGTATATTATACTATTGTGTGTATATATATAATATCCTAAATATACTAATACTAAACTATAATACTATTCATCAGATATGATTAGCATATAGTATTATGTATATAACTAATATAGTATACCTGTTACAATTTATACCCAAGATATTAATATCATGATAGGATATCAGTATAACTATAATAGTTTATACATATAATTATTAAATAAATTTTATTTAAGTATAAAATGGTATATGATTAACATTAGTGTCAATCTATAATTATTATAGATATCTTAATTAGGTAATATAGTATACAAAGTATAGTATAAGTTATAATATGGGTTAACATATATGAATTATATATAATTATACTCATATATAAATGTCAAGTATAGTTTAACTATTTACTAATATATCCATATAAATATAGTTTCAAATTAATTCGTTATATAGTAACCTACATTAATATATACATGACAATATCTCTATTGTAGGTTACAAGTGTATCTATAGGTTATTAATATAATATTTTAACCTTAATAATATATGATTATAGATTATGCTAATAGTATACTATTAATTATATGATATACTATATGTCATATACAATATTAATATATACATTATTAATATTATAATAACCTATTTCATACGTATATAATCATAGTGAGTAATTGTATTAATTATTTTACTAATTATATTATAACTAATATAATTATATTAATATAGTATATTTATAGATATTATTATTTGACCATATATGTAGTAAATAATATACTAATAATATAGACGTATTTTAACCAACTATTAATATGTTCATTTACATATTATTTAATGATAGATACATACTTAATTATATATAAATATATATAATTAATACAGTAATATATGAATAGTGTTATATTATAATATGTGTATTAAATAGGTTAGATAATCCTATTATAATTATTATAATGATAATAACATACCATATAATAAATAACTCGTTACAGATAGTAAATTATTGCATATTAAATAATTATTATTTAATATGTAGGTACCTTATACTTAATTATGTTATGGTATGAGATAATAACTATTGGTAAGTTAATATGTAATAACTACTGGTGATATAATAATTTATATTGTATTTATAATTAGTTCTATACTCTTTGGGGTTACTAGATCATTGAAAGACTGCAGAAGAGATATAACACATTAGTGTATGGTGAGGTTACACTAATTATAATATATAATTAGGTAATGTTTATCATAGGGTATATATAATGATATGGATAGTATGATTATAATTATGGTATCCATACCATATACTTATTACATTATATATACACTATAATAGACGTAAATATCAATAATAGTATGTTAATACTCATCAATTATAGCACTATTAGTTATTACTACCATAATCATGACCAATATCGTAATATGTTAATGAAAAAATGTATACGTATTATAGTGATAACATATATGTTAGGTTATGATAAGTAATAACTATTTAATTAATAGTAATAACTCATAATTATAGTATATTATGAGTTATATATATTTAATAACCTTATTAAATATACATATAATGTACATAGGTATCATAATTGTATCCTAATAGTATAGCATACTATAGTATATTAATATAGTTATGATTAATGATATATCATTATATAATTGGTTAAATATTTAGTATACACTAATTTACAATACCATTAGTTTGATATTATACTATGTTAATATAGGTACAATAATTATATTAAATATGTAATTTAATGATAGTGATCACTATATAATGAGTTATATCTTATGGTATACAGTTCTTATGATAAGTAATAACTATCTTAAATATTATTATATCAATCATAACATATATGAAACCAATAGTATATATACTTATAAGAATTAATGTATATTAGCTATTATAATGACCTAATATAATAGATTCCAATATAATGTCATACCATATAATATATGTAAAGAGAATACGGGTATTATGGGTACATATATTATGTAGTATAATATTCACCATACTTAATGCACCTAGTTATTAACGTATACCATATAATAGTCACCTATAGTCACATTATATTGTATTATATCAACTGGTACAATAAAGTAGTAACTCATATTGATAGTTATAGGTATATCATAACAATTATATTAATTTGGTATATCCTATCCATTAGAATAGGATAATGTTACTAATTATCATATACATCTTATAATTAACGACTTACCGTATTAACTATATTAATTGTGGTATTTAATTTAATAACCATATCTATTAGTTATGGTATCATTAACCATAACTAATAGGTGAGGTATATAAGATATGATAGCATAATTAATTTGAGATACCAGATTGAGGATGAAATAGTATGTTATTATGGTTAAATATAGTAATATGGATATCCTATGATAAGTATTAAGCAGATACATAGTTAAATTATATTTATACATCATCTACTTGAAATGTATGGTGTATAATAGTTAGTACCAGTTAACTATGAATAATCTGCTTGGGGGTGATTGGATCATGTATTGTATTAATCCATAACCTTAGCATAAGTATATAAAGAGAAATTATATCTAGTGTAGGAACATAAAATTGTAATCCGTATATTATAATATAATTACTATTTATATGTATGGTATAGGTATGATAACATAGTATTAATTATGATACCTAAATATCAAATTAATACTATATTTAATTTAACTCGTTACTAATATGTGAATTATTAGTAATAGGTCGATTACTAAGTACTGGAGATATCAATCACCTATATTATATTTACATAGGTATCATACCAAGTTATTAATACATATAATCATTTAAACTATATTATTGTATTACTATTATATCTATAGAATTAATTTCATACACTAATCATAATATATGCGGGTATAAATGAGCATAACACTTATTAGTTTACAGCACAACCTATAGGCTTACATCTCGTGAGGTGTACAAGGTGCGATTAACTCAAGTTAGTATAATATATAGTAAATTATATTACCAGTTAATACATGCACTTAAAGATGATATAAATAACTATAGTATATTTATAAGTATATAGGCTTAGATGTGTATTAACCATATTAGTATGATAAAATATTTAATAAGATGTATGATGTTAACTAATACCATAATAGTATACTAATAAATTATACTTATACTAAATTACGATAGTTGATCACTTATAGCATACTATATAGTTACTATCTCATGTTGACAATATGTAACTAGGTGTGAGTTACATCACTTTGGTAATTAACTATACACTAATATGTATCTACGGTATATAATTAAATAATCTTGATATATGATGGTATATTCATACAAGATAGGTATATATATTCAATAGTATTACACTATCAGGTAACCATTTATAAATATGATAGTACATATAATTGGTATTATACATCATTATATCATAAATTTATAATATGTACTATTTAATTGATCTATTATCATTTATTAGTATATAGTATTATAATATAATAGTTATTACTATAGTTTGGATATTGTTATAATTAATATATTATTCTTAGTATCAATATATGATAATTTATAATTTATAAATTAAACTAGTATAATATTATAGGTTAATATTATGATATCATCCTCATATCATAGTATACTAAATTCGTTATAGTAATATACATATAATTTATATGATTGATATATTTATAATACATATAATCTTATGTTACGATCATAAATTATATGAGTTTATAATTATATCGTATAATTATATTATAATTAGTGTTAATATTCCAATAATAGTTAACGTTGTATAATATCTAATTAGCATATAACTACTGTGTAATAAACCCAATATCATTACATATATTATGATTAATATACTATATAGTAATATACTTAATAATATGTTAACGAAAGTATAATACTATATTAGTATATTTAGTATGATAATACTAGTTATTACCCTGATGTATATATAGGTTATTTGGGTAATATAACTATATGTATATAACATGAATATACTAACTTAGATATATCTATATAGTATACATTAATGATATACTAATATAATATATCGTATTAATTATAGGTACTGAGATATTATATGATGGAGAGATTATAGTTACATACACAATTCAATGTATTATGACCATAAAACTAAATAGTTATATCATAATTTATAATTATATTATAAATTATGCCGTAATAAAATTATATTACTATAAATATCAACATCCTCATATAATTTTCGCAGTCACAATTACTATGCAATCACTTAGTCAATCTGCGGTATTATAATATCCATTATATCCTATTGTAGGTTACAAGTGTATCTATAGGTAGTCTATTATGTAATATAGTATGACATTATAAGTTCATACTATATAATATACCATTAATGTAGCCTACATTAATATATTGGTTCATATAGGATATAATGGATATTAATTAACATACCTATATAGTATAGGTTATTATTACTTATAATATATGGCTATAATAGATTATATCCATTATATTGGTTAATGGAGATATAATATTCACTTATACGTATCATATAATATCCATGTTACTATATGATATTAATATTTATATGGTTTGATACACTAATATCAAACCATAATTATTAATTGTGTATAATACATATAGTAATAGGATAATTAACTATTATATGAATATTAATAATATGTATTAATTACAATATTATTTTATATTACAGATGTTAATTACATAGTAATAATCCATTATAACCAATTGTAATATAACTTTAGATATTATCAATGTATAAGGTATTACATATTAGGTATTACATAATTAGTATTAATAATTACTAATATATAAATTTTATTCTAGATTTGTAATTGGCTAATACAATTATAGAATAACCATATAACATTATTATAATATTACTTACTATATTTAATTATCCGTATATAAAATTATTAGGTATTGACTTATACATATAATCATTACATTAAGTATAATACTATGGTTGACATAATGATACTAAATATTGCTATCAATATAAGTTCTTGAATACAATATCATAATAAACTATCTGAATAGGTTAATATCACAAGTGAGGTAATGATTTTGTAAATAGGTTATACATATGCAATTATAATATTGGGTATGATACGTTGGTAAACTTATAATTAATGGTATAGTCACTACAAATACCAAATAACCTAAGTAATTATCACTCTTAGTATTGTTAAATGTATACGAATTATAAACATTACTAAAGATATAGCTATATCTATCCGGGTGATAGTTAGCCGGATAGATATATAATTATCAATATTTATATTATCATATAATATGATATCTACATATAATATTGATAGGTAATTATCAATTCATTATATAACTAGTATGGTGAATAATATTATACTATAACCTTATTAAATAACTATTACATTATATTGGTTTAGGTAGATAATTATATCATAATTGATATTAACACTTATAAGGTAATAATTATTTAAGTATCATGAATAACTATAATTATATCTAATTAGTTGACTGATATATTAGATTATTATATCATATATAATAGGTACTCATAAACACAATAATATAGTTATGATTATGTATAATATTGTATAATTTATAATGTACCAGTATATCCTATAAATGATTATTCCAATTATGAATTATCTATATAATATTTCATATGGTATGGATACCATAATTATAATCATATTCATATAATTATTTTAATAATAATTAATATTATGTAACCATATATCTACGATACAGTTATTAACACATATGTCACCCAAAATTAATATTAAGTATGATATAGTATACTGTGTATATCATATTATAAGTTATTATAATAGTATACTGATTTGGTTATTATTATATATTCTCAAGCATTATAAATAGATTAACCATTATTAATTAATACTCATTTCATATAATAACTTAACAATTGATAACTATAGGTAATGTTATCAGATATAATTATTGTTATTAATACTATGATTGATAACTTCTGAACACCTATTAGTAATATGAAAATTACATATCTAATTTGTAATAAATATGAGATAATTATTATGGTCAATATATACACTATGAAAATATTATAATAATAGTTATATCTATATATGTACTGATATATATTAATAATAGACTATGAATTATTAGGTAATTAATAAGATATCATAGTGAATTATAATATAATATTTAATAGATTAATTAAATTGGGTATTATAACCCATAATATCTATTTTAACTAATATAACTAATATACCTATACTTATATTAATATATCAATATACCATAGTTTATATTAATATGTAATACTATACCGTATATACAACTATAATATGTAATTGATATGTATATCATACTAATATCAATAATGCTATTAATCATAATTATAGCATTATATGAATCATTTAGGTATCAAACATAATCATACTATATTATGATTAATATAAGTTCTACATTATGATATCAATACATCATATAGGTACATAATTATATATTAGTGTAGATTTTGGATATTTACCATTATGTATTACCATATTAACAATATACTATTTATACTATTTATTATAACCATACCACTGTTATAACTATATGTTTATACATATTAATAAATATATCTATATATTCCGGTAATATACATCTCTATAATATTTAATTAACAATAGGTTAACCCAAGTTATATTAACTATATATATAGTTATTATAGATAATTAACGCATATATAGTAATTAGAATATGTATGTTATCATAATTAAGATAATAAACTAAATTATGTATATATTAAGTACACTTATGGAAGTACATATATTGTTAATTAAGAATTACATAATTATAAGTAATATTTAACATAATATAAGTTAACATAACTAATAATATTCACCTATTTATCCATGGTTATGGTATAATATTGATAATTACCTATATAACATTAAATAATCACTAATTATATTATATCATACTATACTTTATATCATATACTTATGTTCTTACCTATATCATTATGATTACCATATACTATAATATAATATTTAACTTACATTATGTGATTATTATCCAGTAATTGTATATATTTAAATTATCTATTAAACATAAGTAAAACTAATATGCCTGTTATAATAAATATGTACATAATAAATATGCCTATAATGCTTATGTACCCATATGATTTGATACTTAGATATTATATCATAATATATATACATATAGGTTCAATAACTAATTTACTATAAATATATAGTTATAAACTATATTAGTGATAACATAAGTAAGAATACATTACTTATGTTTAATAGATAATTTAACCCAAATTATAGTATTTAATGATATGATAATATATCATATGATTATTTAGTTAATTAGTTAATGATCATATAGGGTATGTTTATTATGAGTGATTATACTATAAAAGATTGTGTGATATAGTTATCTCAAATATATCATTATGATATACATCATAATATATAACTAATTATAATCATAACATATAGGTATCATATAGTTACTCTATATGTTGTATAATGTTAAATATTGGTTATAATTATATATTATATTACCCATAGTATATTATGTTACCAATAGTAATATAACTTTAGTTATAACATAATTATATCATCTTAGTTATATATATACTATTATGATACGTTGGTAAACTTAAATTAGTATATAAGTTAATACTTATAGATTTAACTAATTAAATTAATTGGTATTATATGTATACTATTATAACTATTTCATATAACACTATTTATACTAGTATACCATATATATGTATATTTAATATACAATTGTATATGATATTATCATACAATTGTTCATTATGGTTATTTCCCATTACTAATATCTATAATATCAATATTATATCTATCATATTTACTATGATATGTGCCATCTTATGGGTTAATATTGTTATAAATTATATGTATATTATGTTACCAATATAGGTATAAATTATACAATTAATGATACTGTATAAGTGTAAATATTTTAGTGATGTATGGTTCAATAACTAATATAATACACTAATATTATATGTTATCACTAATTTGTAATTATATCGTAAGTATTATCTATATGTATATAATACTATATAGGTATCAATATAATAACTATCATATATTACGATTTACTATTATCTTATCCACTAATTGTATAGTATGACCTAAATGAGCATAACACTTATTGTATATACTAATTACTATATTTATTGTATTAATGATTAACCTAATATATTAAGTTATGGTTATATCAAATATAATAACTATAATATATATTTAAATATTTTATACTAGTATACCAGATTGGTAATATAGTAATATACTATAGAATATTACTATATATATAATTATGTTTATATACATATTTAACATAAATATACTATATTAATAAGTATATGGGTATCATCTATATCAATAATAATGGTGTGTTATCATTGCAATGTAATCATTAATAACTCTATGAATACTATAATCTTGGCTAATATTAAGCTATTATGCAATTATAGTAATATTAGACAGTAAATATAATAAAACTATATAATTAGTTATATGACAAGTAAATATATCGTATTTAAGATATACTTATTATAATCAATAGTCATGATAATTAACTATATTAGATAGTATTAATTATAATTGCTATCAATATAGGTATCATAATTCTCAATATACAATTCATAGTAAATAACTAATTATGATAATCCTATTATAATTATTATAATGATAATAACATACCATATAATAAATAACTCATTACAGATAGTAAATTATTGCATATTAAATAATAATTATTTAATATGTAGGTACCTTATACTTAATTATGGTATGGTATGAGATAATAACTATTGGTAAGTTAATATGTAATAACTACTGGTGATATAATAATTTATATTGTATTTATAATTAGTTCTATACTCTTTGGGGTTACTACATCATTGAAAGACTGCAGAAGAGATATAACACATTAGTGTATGGTGAGGTATTACACTAATTATAATATATAATTAGGTAATGTTTATCATAGGGTATATATAATGATATGGATAGTATGATTATAATTATGGTATCCATACCATATACTTATTACATTATATTATGCTAATAACATGGATATAGGATTATACCATGTAAATAATAGATACCATATATTGGTATAAACTATTATAAGTAATATATTAATACATTAATTATCACATAAGTAATGTATCACTTATGACTAGAGATGTATTTTATATGATACAATATCCTAAATTACTATAGGTAAATGAATCAAATTTAACATTATATTAAATGGACTATTAGTATTAATATATATGATTGGTTATGATATACCTATAATATTATGTTTAAGATATAGTATAACTATGGAACCATATATCAAGTGTTACTATATTAATACATATAACATTAACTATCTATAGGATATAGATCCATTATTACATAACCGGGTATTATAGTTAATCATAATATGTACGTAATTATTGTCTACCATAATTAGTGCATAACACTTATATAACATAATTGTTAACTATACATATACATATATGATTACAATAATCTATATACTATAATCAATATATGTATGTTGCACTATTACCATAATATCTCGGTGATATGTTATCATATATCAATAAGGTATTGGGTATATAGTTTATATAAATATAGATAATTATTCTATTATAAACTAATTATATATTATGATATATAATTAGTATCTCCATATTGAGTTAATATGACCAAATTATATTAACAAATACCAATATTGAAATTATATAATATCATACTATTATATGACTATTATAACTTACATTGATAATCTATACGTAATAATCACTTATTATGATATTATATATGAGTACCATACTATATGATGTGTATTATGATTAATATAGTATAGCCTATTTATAATAGGTTATTAACCAAATTAATAGTATTATTTTACATTAACCCAAGTCATACTATAAAGTATATTAACATACTAATACTATATCTATATTATATAATATTCGATATATGTAATTATTATTACTAATTAACCAAATGTTAATAATCAATCATATATTATAATACCATTAATGATAATAATATATCATAATGTATATTATTATTACATTATGATAACTATTACACAACCTGAATATTTATATAATGTATTTACCTATATATACTATGACTATAATAGTGACCTATTAATAACATGTTATTGGTTATAGATTTATATTAATTTGCTATCAATATTTATCAATTGGATATATAAACTATTGTAACCTATGATCACATATAAATCTATTTCAATTATAATAATACTATAAATTTGATATGATGGTTTAAATTAATGATATAATATTATCTAATAATCATTTTATTAATTTATACTTAATAATAGTTATAGATATAGATACCAATATAGGTAATTTATTAATAAGATATATGGTCATAGTTAATAATAGTATACCTTTGGAATTGATTATACAATTACTATAGTTATAAGTCTAATAGTGGTATGATATAAGTCAGTGGTTAGTATACTGTGCCTAAATATTTATCATGTATGAATAACCTAATAGTTGTGAGTTACATTATTAGTATATATAGATTTCACGAATAATACATGGTTATTAGGCACATAGTATAATAACCATTGATAATAATTAAACTATGTATTGGTTACATAATATAGAATTTATATCCATTATAACTATATTATACTGATTGTATTAATAGTATCTAATGTACCCAATGTAATTAAACTAAGATGTTATTATAATTACCATCTAGCATGTGGTATATATAGTATATTATTATATAATATACTATTTGAGTATATAACTATTAACCTGATATATTATGATATTAGTATGACATAAATATGTTACCATTAATAGCTTAAATAATAAGTAGTATATAATACTATATAGGAATATAATAATTATCAATTTTACATATTAACATAATAATTATCAAGTAAATTTATAATTTACCAATATTACAATTATCATATAGTAATTAACAGAATTATATAAATACTTACGGTTATGTATAGTTATTGACAACTATTATAATAATACATATTAGGATATTAATATGACCATATAATTTACCTGTTAATTATATTAAGATTATTACAATAGTATAATATGATACTAATATGTATCATATTAATAGGTATTACCCATAGATTATGTACATGATTTACTGATTATAATATAATATAAACAATATAATATGTTATATTGGATTAATGCACTTATAGTACTATATGATTTAACCATTTAATGTATTATTCACCATAAGTATATTCCTATAATACCAGTATCCAATGAATACTACATACCAATTATAGTACATATTTAAATTATATACTAACTTATTTGTTTAACTAATATGTTATAATCAATATCATATTATAACATGATATTATATATTTATTAGATACTTATTCATAGTATATAATAGTTAATATCTTATTATTGGGTTATTTAACTCGTTACTAATTAATATGTAAGGTTAATAGTGTTTGTTACCTCATAGATTGGTTACATTGACTAATATGGGTAAGATGTAATAATTATTAACAAAGTATAATACATTAGTCATAAATATATAAGGTACTAATGATATTTATTGAATATAGTTAATCATATGATAATTAGTTGTTAGTATAATATATTATATCATACACTATGTATAATTATATTATATCTTAATTTAATATAAATAATATTAGTATAATATGACCAAATATTTAAAGTATAATTACCTTATTTCATCTGATTATAGTCTATCACATATATTTACTTAACCTATTATGATTAACTATAATAGGTCATAATATATGGTCATATATTAATCAATAGGTTAATATGATCACATATATCTACCATATAACTATATTTATTATAATGGATCATACTTCCCCCACTTTGGGTACTTATGGATTATACCATTTATGACAATATATTTATATAACTATAATAGTGATATTTATTAAATAGTTATCAAGATATGTTATACTAGTATAAATAGTGATATGTAAACCATTTATAAATACACACCGTTTACATATCATTTAGTTAAGTAATATTTGTGATAACCTATTTTATACGATATGAACATATTTAACTAATGTAAATTCAATAACCATAGTTTCCTATCTAATTATATAAGTAGTTTAAGATTATATCATAATTTTAAACTATCCGTATTAATATGAACCTTCACATATAATTGGATTAGCACTGACAATACAATCATAAATTAATAGTTTTAACAATAAGTCTATTAATAATATAGTATTATAATTTTATGTATCAACGAAATTTCAATAGCCTTTAGTATCATATATGGTTAAAATATAGTCATAATATGATGTTGACTTAGTATCCGCAAGGAATTAGCCCTAATATTCATCAGATATTGTAATCATATAATATCAATTTACGGGTATATTGGACCAATATCAAGGATTGGATAAAATATGCCATTATAATATGTGTTATCCATAAATTCAACCAAAATAATCATAACCATTGGTGAATATTAGTATTGTATCGCTAATTGATATTTGTAATATATCTCAATATTGATCCGTACGATTCCAATATATAATGACTATATTGTTATCTTATTTGTATATATGTATGGTAATATACAATACAAGTGAGGTAATTGATATATTACCATAATAGTTTACATAACACTATTTATACTAGTATACCATATATATGTAATAATCACAATGATGTTATTGTCATTAATTACCTATAAATTAGTATAATATAAGAATATGTAACTAACTTATATAATGGTAGTTAATGAATATTAACTACCATCATACTATAACCTATGAAGATAATCTATGGTACCCATAAATTATAACTATGTAATAAGATATATGGTATCCATAGTAATATCTATTAACTATTCATAATGTACTAGTGACCTATTAATATACCTATTATTCACTACAGTTATGGGTTAATTTAGTATCATTATAGTACACTCTAATTCACCCATGTTTGATGCTCATAAATACATAGATACATAACCTATGGTAATAGGTTATTACTATAATTATTACTATTATAAGTAAATAACTAATATACTTTAGAATTTATATGAATATATCATATTATAATATTAGTTTATCTATGGTAAACTAATTATAATACTATATGGTTTAGATATAGTTGCATAGATTAATTACCCAATTGTTATTACGGTTATGTATACTATGTTTACACGTATCAATCATATGCTATACATTATGTTAAATATATATAGTAAATTACCAATATAATTTTATATTAAGTTATGTGGTAATTAATATAATATATTTAGAGAGAATTTTCATAATCATAACCTAAGTAATAGTGATAATATAATTATAACCATATAATATATTTATTATATTAGAGTATATGGTACATTAATGATGTATAAATTAATAACTCATTATATTACATATTAGATAGTTATATACATTAATTACGGTGACCTATACTATCATAATTTGGTAATAAATTATAACCAATTAATATTATCATGATTATATTAATGTTTATAATATCATACTGTATTATCTCATTAATATCCTATAATAAGTTAGTATATATACATAAGTTACGAAATGTAACTATATTATCAGTATTTAATACATATGATAATATATGATATAAGTGTTCTCTATAGATAGGCACAGGTATATGAATATGATATCTCAAATTGTTAGATATCACAATTAGTATAGTTATTATGATTATATCTCATATAATGGTAATCAAATTAATTATTATAAAATAAGGTTATAAACCCATAAATATCATAGTATTTATAACCTATTATATATATAGATAGTTAATCTATGTTAATAGTTTACCTATATATGGAATATAGTAATTATTATACATAATAGTAAATTAATTAACTATATGATAGTATAAGTATTACATAATGATACTAAATGTATCATTATGTTATGCATAGGTATACATATTTAATAATTAGTTGTTTTAAATAAACCATATAACCGTTTACATATTATAGCCACATGATTAGGTATGTTATACGGTATAATATACGTAATTAAGTATATCTAATGATGACATATTATAAGTAAATGTTATCATATATTACTTAATATATCACTATTACAGGTTATAATCATTTGTTAACAATTCTGATAAGTATATTAAATATACTTAGTTATATACCGTAAATTTTGGGTTAATATCATATAATTCGTTAATATGGCTATATACGATTAATTATCAATACTATTCATAATTAATAGATAATTTAGATAAATATACTACATAGTCCAATATGTAATAAATGTCATAACATTAGTTAATACCAATATGATATGTATCATAGTTTATTTCAGTCTATGGTCATTAATTAATGTGACCATGTATTAACTGTATGATCCCAATGTAAATTAATACTATGTGCATTTAGTAATATAAATCACAAGTTGATAATTAAAAATATATATTATCATGTATATTAATATATTATGGTATCCATATTAGTCAATGTTACTATAGTATAATTGATATCATATATAATATGTGGTTTATACCATATAAATATTATTAGTCTTGTTATAATAATATTAATTTGATATTGTTATATCATACAATAATTTATGAAATATATAACCTAGTATATAGTATATATAGGTATTATACTAAGATTATATAATAATAATACGCAAATATGTATCTATTCGTATACCTATTTATGTATATAAGATATAATCCATAAGTAATTATCCATATTAAATAGGTAGTCAGTAAATTCTAATTAACCATATTAATTATGACAATATGTGTAACACATACCTACACTATAATAGGATACATATTACCCATAATTAATTGTTATAAAGTATATTGATTAAATTTCATATGACCTTATTATATATAAGACACTAGTAATATTACTATATATATATATATATATATATATATATATATATATATATATATATATATATATATATACTATGAGTAATACTATATGTAGGTTAATATTATCACCATTTATAGGTAAAATATATTACGTAATGATAATACATGGTATATCATGTAATTTACAAAATACATACGTAACATATTATAACTATTATGAATACTATAGGTATTTATTATAACTACCTATAGATAATATTAGATAATATATATTAATTACTTAAGGTATAAGTTAATTAAAAATATTATATATTAATATATTATAATAATTTGTTAATACATATTCATATTATATTTAATGAGAATTGTCAATATAAATATTTACATATAAATATTGATTAATGTATTGATTATGTCATACTAATATCATATAATTATATAATTATTACACTAATGTTAAATACTATATGCATATTATTAATTATTAACATATTATGAATATTACAAATTAATAGTAATGATTGTTAACTGATAATATGTACCATATAATTTAGGTATATGGTAATAGTATATTTAGATTAATTGTGTTATATCATATATTATAATAATAGTTATGATCACTAATACTAATACATATTACGTGATATATGTGTATTTACCTGTATCCTTGTAAATATTAATACTTATTATAATGACCATATGCATAAATATGTATAGTAGATCACTAAATTATGTATAACATTAGCTAGATATTATACTTATTATATATTAATTATTTATAATATTTATATCATAATCTATTATATGGTCATTATATTTACTATTATATCACCTGATAATTAAATACGTATCTCATATAATTGATATACCATGTGTCCTTATTATACATATGTAACAATATTAACATATAATTAGTTGTGATTTATGGGATATTATATCTTATAAATAATTATCACTCATACTATCATATAATAACATAGTATGACTATTAATTAAGTAAACAGGTCATTTAAGCTATATCAATACATTATTTTATGTTAATACGTTAACATTAAAATGTTAATGTATTGATATAAGTATCTAATATATTCCTATACATCTGATCACAGCTCACTTTGATATCGTCGTATACGATGGTATATAGTATCCATTATGCTTATTAGATAATAACATATGTGTAATACTATATTATTGGTAAATATGAGTTATCTAGTGATATTGTAGAATAATGTTATCCATAGTTATAATTTACAAAATTAATTATGAATTGATTATATACCATATGGGTATATTTATCACCTATTATAACTATATACATAACTTAATTACGATATATACAAATTAGTAACATAGGTATCACTAAACAAATAACCAATAAGATGTTTTAACCTCTTAGTATATTAAACAATCTTAATATGATAAGCCCATGTATACAAATTAATAACCTCACTTATGTAGGTATAGATATTGTCATTAGGACAATAATCATAGTGTAGATCATTGTCTTCACTATATCAGGTATCTTAATTATATTATGACAATGTATTGACCCGAAGGTTATATCATTGAACAATTCCGATAGTACAATTTATATATTTATTGTATATGATTACAATAAATATTGGTTATATCATATATTTACCAATATTTATTACATATCATATAGATAACTAATATACACATACAGGTTGACCCATTTATAAATACAATATATGGTTAAACATTCCGATATGATGGTTTGATATAATATATACTAATGTTATGTACATTGTTATCGCATAATATATATCTATTGATACCTATATGTGGTTATACATAAATATGATATTTACCACTATATTTATCATTTATAATAGTGATCAGATAATTATATAAGTAATCATAATTAATTACTTTATATATACCATAAATATATAAATTATATAATATGGTAAATACGGTTATGTATTAACTGTTTACTAATTCCATAGATATTAGGATATGCATTATAATACAAATACATATATCGATTATTGTATTATAATAATATAACATAGTAACAATAGGTTATATAACAATTAACTACTTATAAAGGTAGTTATATAAGTATAACTATCATAGTAACATATATAGTAATTAGAATATGTATGTTATCATATTAATATAGTGATATAATAATAAGTATCATAATAATGTTACCACATATATACATATACTATATATATATATGTAACTAGGATAGCTATAATAATATAATATAAGTTAACTATATGCCCGTATATATTATACATTAATATATTTATAGTTCATATATCAACTATGTATGTTCACTTGGTTGTAAACCTGTTGGCTAATCAATATGTAAATAACATGTTATGATATTACTTATTATAAGTATTACCATAATTCTCATAATATACCATAATTATTCAATATATATGGTATATCCTATTAAATGTCTATAGTAATGATAGTGATATAATTTAACCTATAGTTAAGATCCGTACGATTATAGTTATAGTTATATTGGATATACCTATATGATATATTTATTGTAATTATTATCATCTACATAATTATAAATAATATCCAACTATATGATTGATTATCATCTACTATTATATGACCTGAGTTGATTACTCCGGTAATAAGTATTCATACCTATATTAGTATTGACTATGTTATTATAATATATGATTGATAACTTGGGTTATATGGAATAGCAAATATGATATTAATATAACACCAAATACATATTAATAGTTGTAATTATTATATAATATAATTACTTAAGATATATAGTTACCTTAAGTATGGTAAAATACGTATAATATATATAATAACCAATTGGTTATTATATATATACTTATAATAATATGTTATAGGTTATCATAGTTATAATAAGGTTATCACTATTATGAATTTAACATATATGAATATAATCAGTAGTGGCATTATAGGTACCTATAATTATAGTGATTATACAGGTATATATTGGTATATATACCTGTGTCGTATGGTTATTATATAGATGCTGGATAGGTTGTAATAGTTACTATAATTATCCAAAATATAAACATATGTTATAAGGTTTATGTGCTTAATACGATTATCATGAATATTATGATTAAATATAATACTAAGTAAACATTTAATCCAAGATATGTTAATTATATATAATTATACTTATATGTATTATAATTATAGTAGTATATATATACACACTAATATATCCAAGTTATTTAATGATCTTAATATGATATAAATAATTTGTGATCATTACATATGTATCTCACTATTGATATACTAATAGTAACATATTTTGTACTAAATGGTTAAATATAAATACTATTATAATATAGTCATTAATCAATATTTATATGTAAATATTTATATTGACAATATTAACCTATTTATGGGTTAATAACCATATTGTCTAATATTATAATAAGTTTATATTATAGTAATCATATAGGTGATATTATAATTAGTGTAACAGTAGTTATACTACCTATTGCCTATGTTATGTAGTAATATTCATCATAATTATTACAATAGTATATTTTATACTATTGTAATTGATAATTATACATATGTCATACTATTAATAATGATACGTATTAACACATGGTAACACTATAAGTAAATATATCATGGGTACAAATTATTTACCTTAGTATTGATGGTATAATAAGTATAGGTAAATGTAATTATAGTTCTCATATACTATGTAATAATATGTAATATACGTATATCATAGTACCATGGTTAATCATTAGATAGTATTATGATATCATTATCATGTGAATGCTCAATTGGTAATATAGTAATATAATAAATTATTATTATTACACAATATGTTATATATTAATATAATATAATATAACGTATGATATATAATACCTATGTATTAATACATTATATTAATATAATGATCTATGGAATTAGTAAACAGTTAATACATATTCACGTATGATTAATATTTATATATTGTAATATATTATATATTATAGAATACTATATTGGTTATTATTATAACAATTATACCTATTTTATAAAATGTTATGATATTATTGTGGTAAATATCAATATGTAACTATCAATAATATTACACATATATGATTACATTATACATGATATTATTCAAATATATTTAGTACTAACATTTAATATAACTAGTGATATGATATTTATATGGTCATTATTCACTAATTGTGATACCTATTATTGTTATTAATATATGTATTGTTTAATTACTTAGACCCTATTATACCTAGCCTAAACCATATAATTAATAGATTATTATTAATATTATCAATAATATACACTGATAACTATACAATAGATATCTTATACTTAATAGTATAATTTACTAATTACTATAAATTATAAGTATGTTAATCAATAATATTAATACTCATGTGCATATGAATTATGATCATTAATATGCTATCCTAATATGTATACACGATATCATATAAGGTATAATTATAATAGGGTATATATATGAATTATCATATCATAATTTATTATGTTATTATATTTGTTATTATTGGTATGTACATATTATATATGTATAATTATATCATGATATTAATGGGTAATTGGTATATTATAGTATATAAGCTAATAGATTATATACTAATATTAAGTATTAATTGATAATACTTAATATAGTAGATACTATAATTGTAAATATTAATAATCTATATTAGTTGATATATTGTTATTATAGGTATACCTATTATTCACATCCTCGTGAATGATAGTATACCAATAGTGATATTACAATCTATTGGTAATATATGAGTTATAAGTAATAAGATATGATGAATATTGCACTTATAATAGGTAATCATAATTTATACCATTCACTGGAATACTATGTAGATATAATGGTTATACTAATAATATGTTATTAGATGGGTTAACATAATATATTATTAGGTATTATTTCATAATACATAATAACTATATACCATATCAATAGATAATTGTACTTATTATGGTGTGTGTAATTATAGTAATAATTGACTATTAATACATACTATATAGTATTAATGTTATTGTAAATTAATTATGTTCATATAATATCTATTGGTATATCTTAAATTTATACCATATAAATATTAGGTTATAGGAATTAGCCCTAATATTCATCAGATATTGGTAATTGTTTTCCGATTATACAATTTATATAGTTAATTTGTAATTAATCTCTATTATACCATATCTTGATAAGAATTAAATAATAATTATACTATGGTTAAACCAATTAATGTAAGTGATATAAATCACATACCTTTTAATCATAAGGTATCTAATATCTATAATCGATTATATGTATTATACTATGTAATACATATGACCATATTAATATGTATATTAATATAAATTACATTAACTCAAGGAATATAAATAGTGATAACCTTATTATAATATTACTATATATAAAATAGGTTATCACAAATATAATAATACTATACACATATTAACCATATAAATTGTACCTAATTATATATGATTATTATCTCTTATGATTATGTGATAATATCGTATGTATAGGTTTAATATAATCAATTATATACATATAGGTTCATACGATCTATAGCATAATGCCACTTACTGTGCATTATAGTATACTTATTATATACTATAATGTTCATAAACTAATTATAGTAATCATACGATAAGTTATGGTTAATACATAACCTACGTATATAATCCAATATACTATAATTTATTATATCATATACTAATATACCAACCAATACTAATATGATCATATCTATTGATAATATCCTTAATGTGTAACCATACTATAGATATCAATTAGGAACAATTTGCATATAGGTATCATATAGTATATGTGTTAATTATATCTAAGATATACTTATTATAATCAATAGTCATGATAATTAACTATATTAGATAGTATTAATTATAATTGCTATCAATATAGGTATCATAATTCTCAATATACAATTCATAGTAAATAACTAATTATGATAATCCTATTATAATTATTATAATGATAATAACAAACCATATAATAAATAACTCGTTACAGATAGTAAATTATTGCATATTAAATAATTATTATTTAATATGTAGGTACCTTATACTTAATTATGGTATGGTATGAGATAATAACTATTGGTAAGTTAATATGTAATAACTACTGGTGATATAATAATTTATATTGTATTTATAATTAGTTCTATACTCTTTGGGGTTACTACATCATTGAAAGACTGCAGAAGAGATATAACACATTAGTGTATGGTGAGGTATAAATACCCGAATAGTGATTTCACATAACTTATCGTAATGAAATCATATGATTATTATGATATAGTAACTACTATAAGTAATAATCATAGTATATAATACTCTATATAACCATATATAGAGTTATTAGTTATAATACATTAGTGTATGGTGATAGTTAGCCCTATTATGTCATTGGTGGATACGATCATAATATGATGAACATTTATCAATTCAATAACCATATAGGTTTGGGAAATATATTAGATATTAAATAGTATCTAATATAACTCATTATGGTATAGTTCAATTTTCATTAGTTGCTGAGTAATTGTCAAATAATATTCACTTATTTATCCATGGTTATGGTATAATATTGATAATTACCTATATAACATTAAATAATAATATTAATATTGATAATTATTATATTAAGGTTAAGCATAATGACCATAGTTATAATATGGTCATTATAACTATCTTAAATAATATGCATATAGTATAATTAGAGTATGATTGATATAGTATAATGGTTAAATTAGTATGATTATAATAATCACTTATTATGATTTATACAATTATGGTTTATACTAATAACCATAATTTAATACGTATATACAGGCTAAATGGTTAAGTATAGATAACCATAATTAACTAATGATATTTATTATGTGTTATCAATAACTATATATCAATAGTGATATTATCCTATCATTGATAATTATACTCGTTACAAGAATTTATAATTATATTATCATAAATTAATTACATTGGCAAATTTGTATAACTATATATATATATATATAACCTATAGGTTATTATGGTTAATACATCTGTTTCCTAATACCTATCACAAATTATAATTAGTATAATATGTATAATTTATATGAATATCAATATTAGATATTACATTATATTGTACTATAGGCTAATTACGATAATACTATAGTAATATTATCATTGTATAAATTTACAATAAAAAGTAATAATCATAGTATATAATACTCTATATAACCATATATAGACTAATATTACATAACTAATAGATATGGTTATTAAATTAAATCAATTACATAATGATAGTTATGTATATAAATTAATTTATTTTGTACAATGATTGTATAATCATGTATAATTAATATCTAATATGTTTAACTTATTGTACATATATTAGGTATACTATTGATTTTATTATATTAGTGTATGTATAATAATTATATTACCCTATATGACTATAAGGTATATATAAAATATATTAACATATATAATATAATTAATACAGAGTAACTATATTAATATTATAGTTATATGATCATAGGTAATAACTATAATATATGATAATATGATAATAAATCATATTATATCGATTAAATACATTGGTTAACTAAGTTATGGAATATGGATAAATATGTTAACATACCAATATGCTATACCTAGTTAACCTATTATATTATGTTACATATTAACTATAATATGTTAATTATAGTTAATAATAGGTTATTTATTAACTATATATCAATATACGTATATATATAATAATATTGTCAATATTATGATACGGTATTATAGGAATATAATATAACGATTCCATAGATTTAATTATATTAATAACATAATATTGGTCATGTATGGATATCATAATAGCATACATCACTATGTTTATAATATTAGTATGTTAACATTATATTGTACCTATCATATTAATAAGTAAATAGGTATATCCTTATAACTACCTATAGATAATATTAGATAATATATCTTAATTACTTAAGGTATAAGTTAATTAAAAATATTATATATTAATATATTATAATAATTTGTTAATACATATTCATATTATATTTAATGAGATATTGTCAATATAAATATTTACATATAAATATTGATTAATGACTATATTATAATAGTATTTATATTTAACCATTTAGTACAAAATATGTTACTATTAGTATATCAATAGTGAGATATATATGTAATGATCACAAATTATTTATATCATATTAAGATCATTAAATAACTTGGATATATTAGTGTATATATATACTACTATAATTATAATACATATAAGTATAATTATATATAATTAACATATCTTGGATTAAATGTTTACTTAGTATTATATTTAATCATAATATTCATGATAATCGTATTAAGCACATAAACCTTATAACATATGTTTATATTTTGGATAATTATAGTAACTATTACAACCTATCCATCATCTATATAATAACCATACGACACAGGTATATATACCAATATATACTTGTATAATCACTATAATTATAGGTACCTATAATGCCACTACTGATTATATTCATATATGTTAAATTCATAATAGTGATAACCTTATTATAACTATGATAACCTATAACCCATAGTTATTTTACCTTAAGTTATCAATATCAATTGGTATATAACCCATTACGGTATAGTGGTATAATTACTTTTAGTTATTTTACCTTAAGTATGGTAAAATAATTATATTATGTTATCTGGTATTATACGTGAAAATATAATAATCTCAAATATAGTATAACTTAGATAAAATTATCAGGATATGTTATAGTATAATATTACATCTATCATATATAGTTCATGATATATTATCTTAGATATAATATGGTTTACAATCAATATTATATCATAACATGATATTATATTAATAACTATATTACATAACCATACTATATTATGAAGTATTATGATATTATGTAATAATATATTAGTAAGTTAAATATCATTTAGTATCTAAATTTAGTTATCTACTGGGTATAATAACTATTTATGAGAAGGTTATTAATACATATTGTTAAAAAGGTTTGCATAGTCATATATGATATCATGGCTTTTCATATTGATACACTAGTATGTTCATAAGTTACATTAATCAGTATTGGGTGATAATGTTAATATCTCAAGTATTACTATAATTACTATATGGTATATTACTTTAGTCATATTATAATAACAATACATATATATGTATTCTCATATATATACAATAATTAAGTACCAATGACACATATAATAAACTATACCTATTATTTATAGGTAGTTATTATCCAATTAGTAATATAATTTATCAACTATGCATATTAGTATAAGCATGGTCCTAAGATAACTCTTATACTCACCAATGGTTATACCATAGGTATCAATAAATTTGTGATACTTTATATATAGATACACATATATGTAAATTATATGATCTAAGATAGTATATATAATATCATTTATATATAATTAGGTAACTTAATATATAATTAGGTACAATTCCTACACTTATTGGTTTTTAGATATTATACTCTTAATATACTATTATACATATATAAATTATTATAGTAATTATATTTATTGATATAGTATTACATAAATTAAATATATTAATTTACTATTCTATGTATATCTCATTCCTAATAGTATATAATTATTAGGTTAAACATATACCTATTGGTCATATTATAGTATACGTTGATTATGATTACTATAATTAGTGTATTCCGCCCGATTCCTATATATTCGTGTGCTATAGCCCACGCCTTCCGTGGGTCCGGGCCCCCGGACCCCGATCGCCTAAAATTATTCTGGGCCATCAAATACGACCTAAGGAACCATAGTCACCGCCCCACCATGGCCGTTCCTTGTTGTTTTGCATTTTACGGCATAAAAACTAGAATTCCGCCCAATTCCCATATTTTCGTGTGCTAAGCCCACGCCTTCCGAGTGGGTCCAGGCCCCCCGGACCCCGATCGCCTAAAATTTATTTGGGCCATCAAATACGTCCTAAGGAACCATAGTCACCGCCCCGCCATGACCGTTTCTCATTGTTTTGCTTTTTACGACCTAAAAACTAGAATTCCGCCTGATTCCCATATTTTCTTGTGCTCTAACCCACGCCTTCCGAGTGGGGCCGGGTCCCCCGAAATCGGATTGCCTAACATTTTTCCAGGCCATCAAATATGACCTAAGGAACCATAGTCACCGCCCCGCCATGGAAGTTCCTCGTTGTTTTGCGTTTTACGGCCAAACAACTAGAATTCCGCCCGATTCCCATATATTCGTGTGCTATATATAGCCCACGCCTTCCTGGTGGGTCCAGGCCCCCCGGACCCCGATCGCCTAAAAATTTTCTGGGCTATCAAATACGACCTAAGAAACCATAGTCATCGCCCTGCCGTGACCGTTCCTCATTGTTTTGCTTTTTACGACCAAAAAACTAGAATTTTGCCCGATTCCCATATTTTTGGGTGCAATAGCCCATGCCTTTCGAGTGGGTCCGAGCCCCCGGACCCCGATTGCCTAACATTTTTCCAGGCTATCAAATACGACCTAAGGAACCATAGTCACCGCCCCGCCATGGCCGTTCCTCATTGTTTTGCGTTTTACGGCCAAAAAACTAGAATTACGCCCGATTCCCATATATTCGTGTGCTATAGCCTACTCCTTCCTAGTGGGTTCCAGGCCCCTCGGACCCCGATCGCCTAAAATATTTCCGAGCTATCAAATACGACCTAAGGAACCATAGTCACCGCCCCTCCATGACCGTTCCTCGTTTTTTGCTTTTTACGGCCAAAAAATGAGACTTCCGCCCAATTCCCATATATTCGTGTGCTATAGCCCATGCCTTCCGAGTGGATCCGGGCCACCCGGACCCCGATCGCCTAAAATTTTTTCGGGCAATCAAATAAGACCTAAGGAACCATAGTCACCGCCCAGCCATGGCCATTCCTTGTTGTTTTGCATTTACGGCCAAAAAACTAGAATTTCGCTCGATTCCCATATTTTCGTGAGCTATAGCCCATGCCTAACGAGTAGGTCCGGGCCCCCGGACCCTGATCGCCTAAAATTATTCGGAGCCATCAAATACGATATAAGGAACCATAGTCACCGCCTCACCATGGCCATTCCTCGTTGTTTTGTGTTTTACGGCATAAAAACTAGAATTTCGCCCGATTCCCATATTTTCATGTGCTAAGCCCACGCCTTCCGAGTGGGTCTGGGCCCCCCGGACCCTGATCTCCTAAAATTTATTTGGGCCATCAAATACGTCCTAAGGAATAATAGTCACCGCCCCGCCATGACCGTTCCTCGTTGTTTTGCTTTTTACGACCAAAAAACTAGAATTCCGCCCGATTCCCATATTTTCGTGTGCTCTAGCCCATGCCTTCCGAGTGGGCCCGGGTCACCCGAAACCAGATTGCCTAACATTTTTCCAGGCCATTAAATACGACCTAAGGAACTATAGTCACCGCCCCGCCATGGCCGTTCCTCGTTGTTTTGCATTTTACAGCTAAAAAACTAGAATTCCGCCCGATTCCCTTATATTCGTGTGCTATAGCCCACGCCTTCCTAGTGGGTTCGGGGCCACCAGACCCCGATCGCCTAAAATATTTCCGGGCTATCAAATACGACCTAAGGAACCATAGTCACCGCCCCGCCATGGCCGTTCCTCATTGTTTTGCGTTTTACGGCCAAAAAACTAGAATTCCGCCCGATTCCCATATATTCGTGTGCCATAGCCCAGGCCTTCCGAGTGGGTGCGGGTCCCCTGACCTCGATCTCCTAAAATTGTTCCGGGCCATCAAATACGACCTAAGTAACCATAGTCACTGCCCTGCCGTGGCCGTTCCTCGTTGTTTTGCATTTTACGGCCAAAAAACTAGAATTCCGCCCGATTCCCATATATTCGTGTGCCATAGCCCAGGCCTTCCGAGTGGGTGCGGGCCCCCTGACCCCGATCGCCTAAAATTATTCTGGGCCATCAAATATGACCTAAGGAACCATAGTCACCGCCCCACCATGGCCGTTCCTCGTTGTTTTGCATTTTACGGCCAAAAAATTAGAATTTCGCCTGATTCCCGTATTATTGTGTGCTAAGCCCACGCCTTCCGAGTGGGTCCGGGCCCACCAGACCCCGGTAGCCTAAAATTTATTTGGGCCATCAAATATGTCATAAGGAACCATAATCACCACCCCGCCATAACCGTTCCTCGTTGTTTTGCTTTTTACGAGCAAAAAACTAGAATTCCACCCGATTCCCATATTTTCGTGTGCTCTAGCCCACGCCTTCCGAGTGGGGCCAGGTCCCCCGAAATCGGATTGCCTAAAATTTTTCCAGGCCATCAAATACGACCTAAGGAACCATAGTCACTACCCCGCCATGGTCGTTCCTTGTTGTTTTGCATTTTACGGCCAAGCAACTAGAATTCCGCCCGATTCCCATATATTCGTGTGCTATATATAGCCCACGCCTTCCTGGTGGGTCCAGGCCCCTCGGACCACGATCGCCTAAAATTTTTCCGGGCTATCAAATACGACCTAAGAAACCATAGTCACCGCCCTGCCGTGACCGTTCCTTGTTGTTTTGCTTTTTACGACCAAAAAACTAGAATTTTGCCCGATTTCCATATTTTTGGGTGCAATAGCCCATGCCTTCCGAGTGGGTCCGAGCCCCCGGACCCCGATTGCCTAACATTTTTCCAGGCTATCAAATACGACCTAAGGAACCATAATCACCGCCCCGCCATGGCCTTTCCTCGTTGTTTTGTGTTTTACGGCCAAAAAACTAGAATTTTGCCCGATTCCCACATATTCGTGTGCTATAGCCCACGCCATCCTAGTGGGTTCCGGGCCCCCCGGACCCCGATCGCCTAAAATATTTCCGAGCTATCAAATACGACCTAAGGAACCATAGTAACCGCCCCTCCATGACCGTTCCTCGTTTTTTGCATTTTACGGCCAAAAAACTAGAATTCTCGCTCGATTCCAATTTTTTCGTGAGCTATAGCCCATGCGTTCCGAGTAGGTCTGAACCCCCAGACCCCGATCACCTAAAATTATTCGAAGCCATCAAATACGACCTAAGGAACCATAGTCACCGCCTCGCCATGGCCGTTCCTCGTTCTTTTGCGTTTTACGGCCAAAAAACTAGAATTTCGCTCGATTCCTATATTTTCATATACCCCACGCCTTTCGAGTGGGTCCGAGCCCCGGACCCCGATCGCCTAAAATTATTCTGGGCCATCAAATACGACCTAAGGAACCATAGTCACCGCCCCGGCATGGCCGTTCCTCATTGTTTTGCATTTTACGGCCAAAAAACTAGAATTCCGCCCGATTCCCTTATATTCGTATGTTATAGCCCACGCCTTCCTAGTGGATTCGGGGCCCCCACAGACTCCGATCGCCTAAAATATTTCCGGGCTATCAAATACGACCTAAGAAACCATTGTCACCGCCCCGCCATGGCCGTTCCTCGTTGTTTTGCATTTTACGGCCAAAAAACTAGAATTCCGCCCGATTCCCAAATATTCGTGTGCTATAGCCCATGCCTTCCTAGTGGGTTCCGGGCCCCCCGGACCTCGATCGCTTAAAATATTTCCGGGCTATCAAATACGACCTAAGGAACCATAGTCACCGCCCTGCCATGTCCGTTCCTCGTTGTTTTGCGTTTTACGGCCAAAAAACTAGAATTCCGCCCGATTTCCATATTTTCGTGTGCTAAGCCCACGCCATCCGAGTGGGTCCGGGGGGACCGGACCCCGATCGCCTAAAATTTATTTGGGCTATCAAATACGTCCTAAGGAACCATAGTCACCGCCCCGCCATGACCGTTCCTCATTGTTTTGCTTTTTACGACCTAAAAACTAGAATTCTGCCTAATTCCCATATTTTCTTGTGCTCTAGCCCACGCCTTCCGAGTGGGGCCGGGTCCCCCGAAATTGGATTACCTAACATTTTTCCAGGCCATCAAATACGACCTAAGGAACCATAATCACCGCCCCGCCACGGTCGTTCCTCGTTGTTTTGCGTTTTACGACCAAAAAATTAGAATTTCGCCTGATTCCCATATATTAGTGTGCTATAGCCCACGCCATCCTAGTGGGTTCCGGGCCCCCCGGACCCCGATCGCCTAAAATATTTTCGGGTTATCAAATACGACCTAAGGAACCATAGTAACCGCCCCTCTATGACCGTTCCTCGTTTTTTGCGTTTTACGGTCAAAAAACTAGAATTCCGCCCGATTCCCATATCTTCGTGTGATATAGCTCATGCCTTCCGAGTGGGTCCGGGCCGCCGGACCCCGATCGCCTAAAATTATTCGGGGCCATCAAATACGACCTAAGGAACCATAGTCACCGCCCCGCCATGGCCGTTCCTCGTTGTTTTGCGTTTTACGGCCAAAAAACTAGAATTCCGCTCGATTCCCATATTTTCGTGTGCCTTCCGAGTGGGTCCGGGCCCCGGACCCCGTTCGCCTAAAATTATTCTTGGCCATCAAATACGACCTAAGGAACCATAGTCACTGCCCCGCCATGGCCGTTCCTCGTTGTTTTGAGTTTTACAGCCAAAAAACTAGAATTCCGCCCGATTTTCTTATATTCGTGTGCTATAGCCCACGCCTTCCTAGTGGGTTCGGTGCCCCCCAGACCCCGATCGCCTTAAATATTTTCGGGTTATCAAATACGACCTAAGGAACCATAGTCACCACCCCGCCATGGTCGTTCCTCGTTGTTTTGCGTTTTACGGCCTAAAAACTAGAATTCCGCCCGATTCCCAAATATTCGTGTGCCATAGCCCAGGCCTTTCGAGTGGGTCCGGGCCCCCAGACCCCGATCGCCTAAAATTGTTCCGGGCAATCAAATATGACCTAAGGAACCATAGTCACCGCCCTGCCGTGGCCTTTCCTCGTTGTTTTGCATTTTACGGCCAAAAAACTAGAATTTCGCCCGATTCCCATATTTTCGTGTGCAATAGCCCATGCCTTCCGAGTGGGTCCGGGCCCCCGGACCCCGATCGCCTAAAATTATTCGGGGCCATCAAATACACCTAAGGAACCATAGTTACCGCCTCGCCATGGCCGTTCCTCGTTGTTTCGCGTTTTACGGCCAAAAAACTAGAATTCCGCTCGATTCCCATATATTCGTGTGCCCCACGCCTTTCGAGTGGGTCCGGGCCCCCGGACCCCCGATCGCCTAAAATTATTCCGGGCCATCAAATACGACCTAAGGCACCATAGACACCTCCCAGCCATGGACGTTCCTCATTGTTTTGCATTTTACGTCCAAAAAACTAGAATTCCGCCCAATTCTCATATATTCGTGTGCTATAGCCCACGCCTTCCTAGTGGGTCCGGGCCCCCCCAGACCCCGATGACCTAAAATTATTCTGGGCTATCAAATACGACCTAAGGAACCATAGTCACCGCCCCGCCATGGTCGTTCCTCGTTGTTTTGCGTTTTACGGCCAAACAACTAGAATTCCGCCCGATTCTCATATATTCGTGTGCTATATATAGCCCACGCCTTCCTGGTGGGTCCAGGCCCCCCGGACCCCGATCGCCTAAAATTTATTTGGGCCATCAAATATGTCCTAAGGAACCATAGTCACCACCCCGCCATGACCGTTCCTCATTGTTTTGCTTTTTACGACCTAAAAACTAGAATTCCGCCCGATTCCCATATATTCGTGTGCTATAGCCCACGCCTTCCTAGTGGGTCCGGGCCCCCCAGACCCCGATCGCTTAAAATTATTCTAGGCTATCAAATACGACCTAAGGAACCATAGTCACCGCCCTGCCATGTCCGTTCCTCGTTGTTTCGCGTTTTATGGCCAAAAAACTAGAATTCCGCTCGATTCCCATATATTCGTGTGCCCCACGCCTTCCGAGTGGGTCCGGGCCCCCGGACCCCCGATCGCCTAAAATTATTCCGGGCCATCAAATATGACCTAAGGAACCATAGACACCTCCCAGCCGTGGACGTTCCTCATTGTTTTGCATTTTACGTCAAAAAAACTAGAATTCCGCCCGATTCTCATATATTCGTGTGCTATAGCCCACGCCTTCCTAGTGGGTCCGGGCCCCCAGACCCCGATCGTCTAAAGCTATTCTGGGCCATAAAATATACCTAAGGAACCATACTCACCGTGCCGCCATGGCCGTTCCTCGTTGTTTCGCATTTTACGGCCAAAAAACTTGAATTCCGCTCGATTCCCATATATTCGTGTGCCCACGCCTTCCGAGTGGGTCCGGGCCCCCGGACCCCCGATCGTCTAAAATTATTCCGGGCCATCAAATACGACCTAAGGAACCATAGACACCTCCCAGCCGTGGACGTTCCTCATTGTTTTGCATTTTACATCCAAAAAACTTGAATTCCGCCCGATTCTCATATATTCGTGTGCTATAGCCCACGCCTTCCTAGTGGGTCCGGGCCCCCCAGACCTCGATCGCCTAAAATATTTCCGGGCTATCAAATATGACCTAAGGAACCATAGTCACCGCCCTGCCATGTCCGTTCCTCGTTGTTTTGCGTTTAACGGCCAAAAAACTAAAATTCCGCCCGATTCCCATATTTTCGTGTGCTAAGCCCACGCCTTCCGAGTGGGTCCGGCCCCCTGAACCCAGATCGCCTAAAATTTATTTGGGCCATCAAATACGACCTAAGGAACCATAGTCACCGCCCCGCCATGGCCGTTCCTCATTGTTTTGCGTTTTACGAACAAAAAACTAAAATTCTGCCCTATTCCCATATATTCGTGTGCCAGAGCCCATGCCTTCCGAGTGGGTCCGGGCCCCCTGACCCCGATCGCCTAAAATTGTTCCGGGCCATCAAATACGACCTAAGGAACCATAGTCACCGCCCAGCCGTGGCCGTTCCTCGTTGTTTTGCATTTTACGGCGAAAAAACTAGAATTTCGTCCGATTCCCATATTTTCATGTGCAATAGCTCATGCCTTCCGAGTGGGTCCGGGCCCCCGCACCCCGATCGCTAAAAATTATTCGGGGCCATAAAATACAACCTAAGGAACCATAGTCCCCGCCCCTCCATGGCCGTTTCTCGTTGTTTCGTGTTTTACGGCCAAAAAACTAGAATTCCGCACGATTCCCAATATTCGTGTGCTATAGCCCACGCCTTCCGAGTGGGTCCGGGCCCCTAGACCCCGATCGCCTAAAATTATTCTGGGCCTTCAAATATGACCTAAGGAACCATAGTCACCACCCCACCATATCCGTTCCTCGTTGATTTGCATTTTACGGCCAAAAAATTAGAATTCTGCCCGATTCCCATATTTTCGTGTGCTAAGCCCACGCCTAACGAGTGGGTCCGGGCCCCCCAGACCCCGATCGCCTAACATTTTTCCAGGACATCAAATACGACCTAAGGAACCATAGTCACCGCCTCGCCACGGCCGTTCCTCGTTGTTTTGCGTTTTATGGCCAAACAACTAGAATTCTGCCCGATTCCCATATATTCGTGTGCTATATATAGCCCACGCCTTCCTCGTGGGTCCAGGCCCCCCGGACCCCGATCACCTAAAAATTTTTCGGGCTATCAAATATGACCTAAGGAACCATAGTCACCATGACCGTTCCTCGTTGTTTGCTTTTTACGACCAAAAAACTAGAATTTTGCCCGATTCCCATATTTTCGTGTGCTATAGCCCATGCCTTCCGAGTGGGTCCGAGCCCCCAGACCCTGATTGCCTAACATTTTTCCGAGCTATCAGATACGACCTAAGGAACTATAGTCACCGCCCCTCCATGACCGTTCTTCATTTTTTGCATTTACGGCCAAAAAACAAGAATTCCGCCCAATTCCCATATATTCGTGTTCTATAGCCCACGCCTTCCGAGTGGGACCGGGCCACCCGGACCCCGATCGCCTAAAATTATTCCGGGCAATCAAATACGACCTAAGGAACCATAGTCACCGCCCAGCCGTGGCCGTTCCTCGTTGTTTTGCATTTACAGCCAAAAAACTAGAATTTCGCCCGAATCCCATATTTTCGTGTGTTATAGCCCATGTCTTCCGAGTGTGTCCGGGCCCCCGGACCCCAATCGCCTAAAATTATTCGGGGCCATCAAATACGACCTAAGGAACCATAGTCACCGCCCCGCCATGGTCGTTCCTCATTGTTTTGCATTTTACGGCCAAAAAACTAGAATTTCGCTCGATTCCCATATTTTCGTGATCTATAGCCCATGCCTTCCGAGTGGGTCCGGGCCCCCGGACCCCGATCACCTAAAATTATTCGGGGCCATCAAATACGACTTAAGGAACCATAGTCACCACCCTGCCATGGCCGTTCCTCGTTCTTTTGCGTTTTACGGCCAAAAAACTAGAATTCCGCTCGATTCCCATATTTTCATGTGCTAGCCCACGCCTTCCGAGTGGGTCCGGGACCCCGGACCTCGATTGCCTAAAATTATTCTGGGCCATCAAATACGACCTAAGGAACCATAGTCACCGCCCCGCCATGGCCATTCCTCGTTGTTTTGCGTTTTACGTCGAAAAAACTAGAATTCCGCCCGATTCCCATATATTCGTGTGTTATAGCCCACGCCTTCCTAGTGGGTTCCTGGCCCCCCGGACCCCGATCGCCTAAAATATTTTTGGGCTATCAAATACAACCTAAGGAACCATAGTCACCGCTCCGCCATGGCCGTTCCTCGTTGTTTTGCATTTTACGGCCAAAAAACTAGAACTTCGACCGATTCCCATATATTCGTGTGCCGTAGCCTATGCCTTCCGAGTGGGTCCGGGCCCCCCAGACGCCGATCGCCTAAAATTATTCTGGGCCATCAAATACGACCTAAGGAACCAAAGTCACCGCCCAACCGTGGCTGTTCCTCGTTGTTTAGCATTTTACGGCCAAAAAACTATAATTTCGCTCGATTCCCATATTTTCGCGTGCTATAGCCCATGCCTTCCGAGTGGGTCCAGCCCCCCGGACCCCGATCGCCTAAAATTATTCGGGGCCAACAAATACGACCTAAGGAACCACAGTCACCGCCCCGCCATGGCCGTTCCTCGTTGTTTTGCGTTTTACGGACAAAAAACTAGAATTTTGCCCGATTCCCATATTTTCGTGAGATATAGCCCACACCTTCCAAATGGGTCCGGGCCCCCAGACCCCGATCGCCTAAAATATTTTCGGGCCATCAACTTCGACCTAAGGAACCATAGTCACTGCCCTGCCATGACCGTTCCTAGAATTTCGTGCGATTGCCATATTTTTGTGAGCTATAGCCCATGCCTTCCGAGTGTGTCCGGGCCCCTCGGACCCCGATTACCTAAAATTTATTTGGGCCATCAAATACGACCTAAGGAACCATAGTCACCGCCCCGCCATGACCGTTCCTCGTTGTTTTGCTTTTTACGACCAAAAAAGTAGTATTCCGCCCGATTCTCATATTTTCATGTGCAGAGCCCATGCCTTCCGAGTGGGCCCCGGTACCCCGAAACCAGATTGCCTAACATTTTTCCAGGCCATCAAATACGACCTAAGGAACCATAGACACCGCCCTTCCATGGCCGTTCCTCGTTGTTTTGCATTTTATGGCCAAAAAACTAGAATTTCGCCCGATTCCCATATATTCGTGAGCTATAGACCACGCCTTCCGAGTGGGACAGGGACCCCCGGACCCCGATTGCCTTAACTTTTTTCGAGCCATCAAATACGACCTAAGGAACCATAGTCACCGCCCCGCCATGGTCGTTCCTCGTTGTTTTGCAATTTACGGCAAAAAAACTAGAATTTCTCCCGATTCCCCTATTTTCGTGTGCTATAGCTCCTGCCTTCTGAGTGGGTCCGAGCCCCCGGACCCCGATCGGCTAAAATTATTCGGGGCCATCAAATACGATCTAAGGAACCATAGTCACTACCCCGTCATGGCCATTCCTCGTTGTTTTGCGTTTTACGTCCAAAAAACTAGAATTCCGCCCGATTCCCATATATTCCTGTGTTATAGCCCACGCCTTCCTAGTGGGTTCCTGGCCCCCCGGACCCCGATCGCCTAAAATATTTTTGGGCTATCAAATACAACCTAAGGAACCATAGTCACCGCTCCGCCATGGCCGTTC
Source organism: Nicotiana tabacum (assembly GCF_000715075.1). NCBI lineage: Eukaryota > Viridiplantae > Streptophyta > Magnoliopsida > Solanales > Solanaceae > Nicotiana > Nicotiana tabacum. Next base: position 37,156 of record NW_027438551.1, read on the forward strand.
CTCGTTGTTTTGTATTTTACGGCCAAAAAACTAGAACTTCGACCGATTCCCATATATTCGTGTGCCGTAGCCTATGCCTTCCGAGTGGGTCCGGGCCCCCCGGACGCCGATCGCCTAAAATTATTCCGGGCCATCAAATACGACCTAAGGAACCAAAGTCACCGCCCAACCGTGGCTGTTCCTCGTTGTTTTGCATTTTTCGGCCAAAAAACTATAATTTTGCTCGATTCCCATATTTTCGCGTGCTATAGCCCATGCCTTCCGAGTGGGTCCAGCCCCCCGGACCCCGATCGCCTAAAATTATTCGGGGCCAACAAATACGACCTAAGGAACCATAGTCACCGCCCCGCCATGGCCGTTCCTCGTTGTTTTGCGTTTTACGGACAAAAAACTAGAATTTCGCCCGATTCCCATATTTTCGTGAGATATAGCCCACACCTTCCAAATGGGTCCGGGCCCCCAGACCCCGATCGCCTAAAATATTTTCGGGCCATCAACTTCGCCCTAAGGAACCATAGTCACTGCCCTGCCATGATCGTTCCTAGAATTTCATGCGATTGCCATATTTTCGTGAGCTATAGCCCATGCCTTCCGAGTGTGTCCGGGCCCCTCGGACCCCGATTACCTAATATTTATTTGGGCCATCAAATAAGACCTAAGGAACCATAGTCACCGCCCCGCCATGACCGTTCCTCGTTGTTTTGCTTTTTACGACCAAAAAAGTAGTATTCCGCCCGATTCTCATATTTTCATGTGCAGAGCCCACGCCTTCCGAGTGGGCCCGGGTACCCCGAAACCAGATTGCCTAACATTTTTCCAGGCCATCAAATACGACCTAAGGAACCATAGACACCGCCCTTCCATGGCCGTTCCTCGTTGTTTTGCATTTTATGGCCAAAAAACTAGAATTTCGCCCGATTCCCATATATTCGTGAGCTGTAGACCACGCCTTCCGAGTGGGACAGGGACCCCCGGACCCCGATTGCCTTAACTTTTTTCGAGCCATCAAATACGACCTAAGGAACCATAGTCACCGCCCCACCATGGTCGTTCCTCGTTGTTTTGCAATTTACGGCAAAAAAACTAGAATTTCTCCCAATATCCCTATTTTCGTGTGCTATAGCTCCTGCCTTCCGAGTGGGTCCGAGCCCCCGGACCCCGATCGGCTAAAATTATTTGGGGCCATAAAATACGATCTAAGGAACCATAGTCACTACCCCGCCATGGCCGTTCCTCGTTGTTTTGCATTTTACAGCCAAAAAACTAGAATTCAGCCCGATTCCCATATATTCGTGTGCTATACCCCACGCCTTCCGAGTGGGTCGGGCCCCCGCACCCCGATCGCCTAAAATTATTCGGGGCCAACAAATACGACCTAAGGAACCATAGTCACCGCCCCGCCATGGCCGTTCCTCGTTGTTTTGCGTTTTACGGCCAAAAAACTAGAATTCCGCTCGATTCCCATATTTTCATGTGCTAGCCCATGCCTTCCGAGTGGGTCCGGGACCCCGGACCCCGATTGCCTAAAATTATTCTGGGCCATCAAATACGACCTAAGGAACCATAGTCACCGCCCTGCCATGGCCATTCCTCATTGTTTTGCGTTTTACGTCCAAAAAACTAGAATTCCGCCCGATTCCCATATATTCGTGTGTTATAGCCCACGCCTTCCTAGTGGGTTCCTGGCCCCCCAGACCCCGATCGCCTAAAATATTTTTGGGCTATCAAATACAACCTAAGGAACCATAGTCACCGCTCCGCCATGGCCGTTCCTCGTTGTTTTGCATTTTACGGCCAAAAAAGTAGAACTTCGACTGATTCCCATATATTCATGTGCCGTAGCCTATGCCTTCCGATTTGGTCCGGGCCCCCCGGACGCCGATCGCCTAAAATTATTCCGGGCCTTAAAATACGACCTAAGAAACCATAGTCACCGCCCAACTGTGGCTGTTCCTCGTTGTTTTGCATTTTACGTCCAAAAAACTATAATTTCGCTCGATTCCCATATTTTCGCGTGCTATAGCCCATGCCTTCCGAGTGGGTCCAGGCCCCCGGACCATGATCGCCTAAAATTATTCGGGGCCAACAAATACGACCTAAGGAACCATAGTCACCGCCCCGCCATGGCCGTTCCTCGTTGTTTTGCGTTTTACGGACAAAAAACTAGAATTTCGCCCGATTACCATATTTTCGTGTGATATAGCCCACACCTTCCAAGTGGGTCCGGGCCCCCAGACCCCGATCGCCTATAATATTTTCGGGCCATCAACTTCGACCTAAGGAACCATAATCACTGCCCTGCCATGACCGTTCCTAGAATTTCGTGCGATTGCCATATTTTTGTGAGCTATAGCCCATGCCTTCCGAGTGTTTCCGGGCCCCTCGGACCCCGATTACCTAAAATTTATTTGGGCCATCAAATACGACCTAAGGAACCATAGTCACCGCCCCGCCATGACCGTTTCTCGTTGTTTTGCTTTTTACGACCAAAAAAGTAGTATTCCGCCCGATTCTCATATTTTCATGTGCAGAGCCCATGCCTTCCGAGTGGGCCCGGGTACCCCGAAACCAGATTGCCTAACATTTTTCCAGGCCATCAAATACGACCTAAGGAACCATAGACACCGCCCTTCCATGGCCGTTCCTCGTTGTTTTGCATTTTATGGCAAAAAAACTAGAATTTCGCCCGATTCCCATATATTCGTGAGCTGTAGACCACGCCTTCCGAGTGGGACAGGGACCCCCGGACCCCGATTGCCTTAACTTTTTTTGAGCCATCAAATACGACCTAAGGAACCATAGTCACCGCCCCGCCGTGGTCGTTCCTCGTTGTTTTGCAATTTACGGCAAAAAAACTAGAATTTCTCCCGATTCCCCTATTTTCGTGTGCTATTGCTCCTGCCTTCCGAGTGGGTCCGAGCCCCCGGACCCCGATCGGCTAAAATTATTCGGGGCCATCAAATACGATCTAAGGAACCATAGTCACTACCCCGCCATGGCCGTTCCTCGTTGGTTTGCATTTTACAGCCAAAAAACTAGAATTCTGCCCGATTCCCATATATTCATGTGCTATACCCCACGCCTTCCGAGTGGGTTCGGGCCCCCGCACCCCGATCGCCTAAAATTATTCTGGGCCATCAAATACGACCTAAGGAACCATAGTCACTACCCCACCATGGTCGTTCCTCGTTGTTTTGCCTTTTACGACCAAAAAACTAGAATTCCGCCCGATTCCCATATATTCGTGTGCTATAGCCCATGCCTTCCGAGTAGGACTGGGCCCCCCGTACCCCGATCGCCTAAATTTTTTTCGAGCCATCAAATACGACTTAAGAAACCATAGTTAGCGCCCTTCCATGGCCGTTCCTCGTTGTTTTACGTTTTACGGCCAAAAAACTAGAATTCCTCCCGATTCCCCTATATTCGTGTGCTATATATAGACCACGCCTTCCTAGTGGGTTCGGGCCCCCCGAACCCCGATCGCCTAAAAATTTTCCAGTCTATCAAATACGACCTAAGGAACCATAGTCACCACCCTGCCATGACCGTTCCTCATTGTTTTTCTTTTTATGACCAAAAAACTAGAATTTTGCCCGATTCCCATATTTTCGTGTGCTATAGCCCATGCCTTCCGAGTGGGTCCGAGCCCCTGGACCCCGATTGCCTAAAAGTTTTCCAGGCTATCAAATACGACCTAAGGAACCATAGTCACCGCCCCTCCATGGCCGTTCCTCATTGTTTTGCGTTTTACGGCCAAAAAACTAGAATTCCGCCCGATTCCCAAATATTCGTGTGCTATAGCCCACGCCTTCCTAGTGGGTTCCGGGCCCCCCGGACCCCGATCTCCTAAAATATTTCCGGGCTATCAAATATGACCTAAGGAACCATAGTCACCACCCCTCCATGACCGTTCCTCATTTTTTGCATTTTACGGCCAAAAAACTTGAATTCCGCCCAATTCCCATATATTCATGTGCTATAGCCCACGCATTCCGAGTGGGTCCGTGCCACCCGGACCCCGAATGCCTAAAATTACTCCGGGCATACAAATACGACCTAAGGAACTATAGTCACCGCTCAGCCGTGGCCGTTCCTCGTTGTTTAGAATTTTCGGCAAAAAAACTAGAATTTCGCCGGATTCCCATATTTTCGTGTGCTATAGCCCATTCCTTCCGAGTGGGTCCGAGCCCCCGGACCCCTATCACCTAAAATTATTCGGGGCCCTCAAATACGAGCTAAGGAACCATAGTCACAGCCCCGCCATGGACGTTCCTCGTTATTTTGCATTTTACAGCCAAAAAACTCGAATTTCGCGTGATTCTCATATATTCGTGTGCTATAGCCCACGCCTTCCGAGTGGGTTCGGGCCCCTGGACCCCGATCGCCTAAAATTATTCTGGGCCATCAAATACGACCTAAGGAACCATAGTTACCACCCCACCATGGCCGTTCCTCGTTGTTTTGTGTTTTACAGCCAAAAAACTAGAATTCCGCCCGATTCCCATAATTTCGTGTGCTCTACCCCACACCTTCCGAGTGGGCCAGGGTCCTCAGAAATCGGATTGCCTAACATTTTTCCAGGCCATCAAATACGACCTAAGGAACCATAGTCACCGCCCCGCGATGGCCGTTTCTCGTTGTTTTGCATTTTACGGCCAAAAAACTAGAATTCCTCCCGATGCACCTATATTCGTGTGCTATATATAGCCCACGCCTTCCTAGTGGGTCCGGGCCCCCCGAACCCCGATCGCCTAAAGCATTTTCGGGCTATCAAATACGACCTAAGGAACCATAGTAACCACCCTGCCATGACCGTTCCTCATTGTTTTGCTTTTAACGACCAAAAAACTAGAATTTTGACTGATTCACATATTTTTGTGTGCTATATCCCATGCCTTCCGAGTGGGTCCTAGCCCCCGAACCCCGATTGCCTAACATTTTTCCAGGCTATCAAATATGACCTAAGGAACCATAGTCACCGCCCCGCCATGGCCGTTCCTCGTTGTTTTGCATTTTACGGCCAAAAAACTAGAATTCCGCCCGATTCTCAGATATTCGTGTGCTATAGCCCACGCCATCCGAGTGGGTCCGGGCCCCCGGACCTCGATCGCCTAAAATTATTCTGGGCCATCAAATACGACCTAAGGAACCATAGTCACCGCCCCACCATGGCCGTTCCTTGTTGTTTTGCGTTCTACGGACAAAAAACTAGAATTCCGCAAGATTCCCATATTTTCGTGTGCTAAGCCCATGCCTTCCGAGTGGGTCCGGGATGATCGCCTAAAGTTATTCCGGGAAATCAAATACGAACTAAGGAACCATAGTCACCGCCCAGCCGTGGTTGTTCCTCGTTCTTTTGCGTTGTACGGCCAAAAAACTAGAATTCTGCCCGATTCCCATATATTCATGTGCTATAGCCCATGCCTTCCGAGTGGGTCCGGGCCCCCGGACCACGATCGCCTAAAATTATTCTGGGCCATCAAATACGACCTAAGGAACCATAGTCACCGCCCCACCATGGCCGTTCCTCGTTATTTTGCGTTTTACGGCCAAAAAACAAGAATTCCACCCGATTCCCATATATTCGTGTGCTACAGCCCACGCCTTCCTAGTGGGTTCCGGGACCCCCGGACCCCAATCGCCTAAAATATTTTTGGGCTATCAAATACAACCTAAGGAACCATAGTCACCGCCCCGCCATGACCGTTCCTCGTTTTTTGCATTTTACTGCCAAAAAACTAGAATTCCGCCCAATTCCCATATATTCATGTGCTATAGCCCACGCCTTCAGAGTGGGTCCGGGCCACCCGGACCCTGATCGCCTAAAATTATTCCGGGCAATCAAATACGACCTAAGGAACCATAGTCACCGCCAAGCCGTGGCCGTTCCTCGTTGTTTTGCATTTACGGCAAAAAAACTAGAATTTCGCCTGATTCCCATATTTTCGTGTGCTATAGATCCTGCCTTCCGAGTGGGTTCGAGCCCCCGGACCCCGATCGCCTAAAATTATTCGGGGCCATCAAATATGAGCTAAGGAACCATAGTCACTGCCCCGCCATGGCTGTTCCTTGTTCTTTTGCGTTTCATGGCCAAAAAACTAGAATTTCGCCTGATTGCCATATTTTCGTGTGCTATATAGCCCACGCCTTCCGAGTGTGTCCGGGCCCCTGGGCCCCGATCGCCTAAAATTATTCGGGGCCATCAAATACGACCTAAGGAACCATAGTCACCGCCCCACCATGGCCGTTCCTTGTTTTTTGCATTTTACGGCCAAAAAACTAAAATTCCGCCCAATTCCCATATATTCATGTGCTATATCCCACGCCTTCCGAGTGGGTCCGGGCCACCCGGACCCTGATCCCCTAAAATTATTCCGGGCAATCAAATATGAACTAAGGAACCATAGTCACCGCCCAGCCGTGGCCGTTCCTCGTTGTTTTGCATTTACGGCAAAAAAACTAGAATTTCGCCCGATTCCCATATTTTCGTGTGCTATAGCCCCTGCCTTCCGAGTGGGCTCGAGCCCCCGGACCCCGATCGCCTAAAATTATTCGGGGCCATCAAATACGAGCTAAGGAACCATAGTCATTGCCCTGCCATGGCCGTTCCTCGTTCTTTTACATTTTACGGCCAAAAAACTAGAATTTCGCCCGATTGCCATATTTTCGTGTGCTATATAGCCCACGCCTTCTGAGTGGGTTCGGGCCCCCGGACCCCGATCGCCTAAATTATTTGGGGCCATCAAATACAACCTAAGGAACCATAGTCACCGCCCCGCCATGGCCGTTCCTCGTTGTTTTGCATTTTACAGCCAAAAAACTAGAATTCCGCCCGATTCCCATATATTAGTGTGCTATAGCCCACGCCTTCCGAGTGGGACTGGGCCCCCCGTACTCCAATCGCCTAAAATTTTTCCGAGCCATCAAATATGACTTAAGGAACCATAGTCACAGCCCCGCCATGGCCGTTCCTCGTTATTTTGCGTTTTACAGCCAAAAAACTAGAATTCCTCCCGATTCACCTATATTCATGTGCTATATATAGCCCACGCCTTCCTAGTGGGTCCGGGCCCCCCGAACCCCGATCGCCTTAAATTTTTCTAGGCTATCAAATACTAACTAAGGAACCATAGTCACCACCCTGCCCTGACCGTTCCTCGTGGTTTTGCTTTTTACGACCAAAAAATTAGAATTTTGCCCGATTCCCTTATTTTCGTGTGCTATAGCCCATGCCTTCCGAGTGGGTCCGAGCCCCCAAACCCCGATTGCCCAACATTTTTTCAGGCTATCAAATATGACATAAGGAACCATAGTCACCGCCCCGCCATGGCCGTTCCTCGTTGTTTTACGTTTTACGGCTAAATAACTAGAATTCCGCCCAATTCCCATATATTCGTGTGCTATAGCCCACGCCTACCTATTGGGTTCCGGGACCCCCGGACCCCGCTCGCCTAAAATATTTCCGGGCTATCAAATACAACCTAAGGAACCCTAGTCACCGCCCCGCCATGACCGTTCCTAATTTTTTGCATTTTACAACCAAAAAACTAGAATTCCCCCCAATTCCCATATATTCGTGTGCTATAGCTCACGCCTTCCGAGTGGGTCTGGGCCCCCGGACCTCGATCGCCTAAATTTATTCTGGGCCATCAAATATGACCTAAGGAACCATAGTCACCGCCCCACCATGGCCGTTCCTCGTTATTTTGCGTTTTACGGCCAAAAAACTATAATTCCGCCAGATTCCCATATTTTCTTGTGCTAAGCCCACGCCTTACGAGTGGGTCCAGGCCCCCGGACCCCGATCACCTAAAATTTATTTGGGCCATCAAATACGGCCTAAGGAACCATAGTCACCGCCCCGCCATGACCGTTCCTCGTTGTTTTGCTTTTTACGACCAAAAAACTAGAATTCCGCCCGATTCCCATATTTTCGTGTGCTCTAGCCCACACCTTCCGAGTGGGCCCGGGTCCTCCGAAACCGGATTGCCTAACAATTTTTCAGGCCATCAAATACGAACTAAGGAACCATAGTCACTGCCCCGCCATGGCCGTTCCTCGTTGTTTTGCGTTTTACGGCCAAAAAACTAGAATTCCGCGTGATTCCCATATATTCGTGAGCTATATATAGCCCACGCCTTCCTAGTGGGTCCCGACCCCCGGACCCCGATCGCCTAATTTTTTTCCGGGCTATCAAATATGACCTAAGGAACCATAGTCACCGCCCTGCCATGACTGTTCCTCGTTGTTTTGCTTTTTACGACCAAAAAACTAGAATTTTGCCCGATTCCCATATTTTCGTGTACTTTAGCCCATGCCTTCCGAGTGGGTCCGAGCCCCTGGACCCCGACTGCCTAACATTTTTCCAGGCTATCAAATACGACTTAAGGAACCATAGTCACCGCCCCGCCATGGCCGTTCCTCGTTGTTTTGCATTTTAAGGCCAAAAAACTAAAATTCCGCCCGATTCCCATATTTTCGTGTGCTAAGCCCACGCCTTTCGAGTGTATTGCCTAAAATTTATTTGGGCCATCAAATACGTCCTAAGGAACCATAATCACCGCCCCGCCTTGACCGTTCCTCGTTGTTTTGCATTTTACGATCAAAAAACTAGAATTCCGCCATATTCCCATATTTTCGTGTGCTCTAGCCCACGCCTTCCGAGTGGGCCCGGGTCCCCCGAAACCGGATTGCCTAACATTTTTCCAGGCCATGAAATACAACCTAAGGAACCATAGTCACCGCCCCGCCATGGCCGTTCCTCGTTGTTTTGAATTTTACGGCCAAAAAACTAGAATTCCGCCTGATTCCCAAATATTCGTGTGCTATATATTGCCCACGCCTACCTAGTGGGTCCGGGCCTCCCAGACCTCGATCTCCTAAAAATTTTCTAGGCTATCAAATACTACCTAAGGAACCATAGTCACCGCCCTGCCATGACCATTCCTCGTTGTTTTGCTTTTTACGACCAAAAAACTAGAATTTTGCCCGATTCTCATATTTTCGTGTGCTATAGCCATGCCTTCCGAGTGGGTCCTAGCCCCCGAACCCCGATTGCCTAACATTTTTCCAGGCTATCAAATATGACCTAAGGAACCATAGTCACCGCCCCACCATGGCCGTTCCTCGTTGTTTTGCATTTTACGGCCAAAAAACTAGAATTCCGCCAGATTCCTATATATTCGTGTGCTATAGCCCACGCCTTCCTAGTGGGTTCCGGGACCCCCGAACCCCGATAGCCAAAAATATTTCCGGGCTATCAAATATGACCTAAGGAACCATAGCCACCGCCCCGCCATGACCGTTCCTCGTTTTTTGCGTTTTACGGCCAAAAAACTAGAATTCCGCCCAATTCCCATATATTCATGTGCTATAGCCCACGCCTTCCGAGTGGGTCCGGGCAGATCGCCTATAGTTATTCCGGTCAATAAAATATGAAATAAGGAACCATAGTCACCACCCAGCCGTGGCCGTTCCTCGTTGTTTTGCATTTACAGCAAAAAAACTGAATTTCGCCCGATTCCCATATTTTCGTGTGCTATAGCCCCTGCCTTCCGAGTGGGTTCGAGCCCCCGGACCCCGATCACCTAAAATTATTCGGGGCCATCAAATATGAGCTAAGGAACCATAGTCACTGCCCCGCCATGGCCGTTCCTCGTTCTTTTGCCTTTTACGGCCAAAACACTAGAATTCCGCCCGATTCCCATATATTAATGTGCTATAGCCCACGCCTTCCGAGTGGGTCCGGGCCCCCGGACCCCGATCGCCTAAAATTATTCTGGGCAATCAAATACGACCTAAGGAACCATAGTCACCGCCCCACCATGGCCGTTCCTCGTTGTTTTGCGTTTTACGGCCAAAAAACAAGAATTCCGCCCGATTCCCATATATTCGTGTGCTATAGCCCATGCCATCCTAGTGGGTTCCGGGACCCCCGAACCCTGATCGCCTAAAATATTTCCGGGCTATCAAATACGACCTAACGAACCATATTCATCGCCCCGCCATAATTGTTCCTCGTTTTTTGTATTTTACGGCCAAAAAACTAGAATTCTGCCCAATTCCCATATATTCATGTGCTATAGCCCACGCCTTCCGAGTGGGTCCGGGCCACCCGGACCCTGATCGCCTAAAATTATTCCGGGCAATCTAATACGACCTAAGGAACCATAGTCACCGCCCAGCCATAGCCGTTCCTCGTTGTTTTGCATTAACGATAAAAAAAAACTAGAATTTCGCCCGATTCCCATATTTTCGTGTACTATAGCCCCTGCCTTCCGAGTGGGTTCGAGCCCCCGGACCCCGATCGCCTAAAATTATTCGGGGCCATCAAATACGAGCTGAGGAACCATAGTCACTGCCCCGCCATGGCCGTTCCTTGTTCTTTTGCGTTTTACGCCAAAAAACTAGAATTTCGCCTGATTGCCATATTTTCGTGTGCTATATAGCCCACGCCTTCCGAGTGGGTTCGGGCCCCCGGACCCCGATCGCCTAAAATTATTCGGGGCCATCAAATACGACCTAAGGAACCATAGTCACCGCCCCGCCATGGCCGTTCCTTGTTGTTTTGAGTTTTACGGCCAAAAAACTAGAATTCCGCCCAATTCCCATATATTAGTGTGCTATAGCCCTCGCCTTCCGAGTGGGACTGGGCCCCCCGTACCCCGATCGCCTATAATTTTTGCGAGCCATGATATACGACTTAAGGAACCATAGTCACCGCCCTGCCATGGCCGTTCCTCGTTATTTTGCATTTTATGGCCAAAAAACTAGAATTCCTCCCGATTCACCTATATTCGTGTGCTATATATAGCCCACGCCTTCCTGGTGGGTCCGGGCCCCCCGAACCCCGATCGCCTTAAATTTTTCCGGGCTATCAAATACTAACTAAAGAACCATAGTCACCGCCCTACCATGACCATTCCTCGTTGTTTTGCTTTTTATGACCAAAAAACTAGATTTTTGCACGATTCCCATATTTTCGTGTTGTATAGCCCATGCCTTCCGAGTGGGTCCGAGCCCCCAAACCCTGATTGCCTAACATTTTTCCAGGCTATCAAATATGACCTAAGGAACCATAGTCACCGCCCCGCCATGGCCATTCCTCGTTATTTTGCGTTTTACGGCTAAAGAACTAGAATTCCGCACGATTCCCATATATTCGTGTGCTATAGCCCACGCCTTCCTAGTGGGTTCCGGGACCCCCGGACCCCGATCGCCTAAAATTATTCTGGCCATCAAATACGACCTAAGGAACCATAGTCACCGCCCCACCATGGCCGTTCCTCATTGTTTTGCGTTTTACGGCCAAAAAACTAGAATTCCGCCAGATTCCCATATTTTCGTGTGCTAAGCCCACGCCTTACGAGTGGGTCCGGGCCCCCGGACCCTGATCACCTAAAATTTATTTGGGCCATCAAATACATCCTAAGGAACCATAGTCACTGCCCCGCCATGGCCGTTTCTTGTTCTTTTGCATTTTACGGCCAAAAAACTAGAATTCCGCCCGATTCCCATATATTCGTGTGCTAGCCCATGCCTTGCGAGTGGGCCCGGGCCCCCGGACCCTTATCACCAAAAATTATTCTGGGCCATCAAATACGACCTAAGAAACCATAGTCACCGCCCCGCCATGGCCGTTCCTCATTGTTTTGCATTTTACGGCCAAAAAACTTGAATTTCGCCTGATTCCCCTATATTCGTGTGCTATATATAGCCCACGCCTTCCTAGTGGGTCTGGGCCCCCGGACCCCGATCGCCAAAAGTTTTTCCGGGCTATCAAATACGACCTAAGGGAACCATAGTCACCGTCCATCCATGACCGTTCCTCGTTGTTTTTCTTTTTACAACCAAAAAACTAGAATTTTGCCCGATTCCCATATTTTCGTGTGCTATAGCCCATGCCTTCCGAGTGGGGCCTAGCCCCCAAACCCCGATTGCCTAACATTTTTCCAGGCTATCAAATATGACCTAAGGAACCATAGTCACCGCCCCGCCATGGCCGTTCCTCGTTGTTTTGCATTTTACGGCCAAAAAACTAGAATTCGGCCCGATTCCTATATATTCGTGTGCTATAGCCCACGCCTTCCTAGTGGGTTCCGGGACCCCCGGACCCCGATCGCCTAAAATATTTCCGGGCTATCAAATACGACCTAAGGAACCATAGTCACCGCCCCACCATGACCGTTCCTCAATTGTTTGCATTTGACGGCCAAAAAACTAGAATTCCGCCCAATTCCCATATATTCATGTGCTATAGCCCACGCCTTCCGAGTGGGTCCGGGCTGATCGCCTAATGTTATTCCGGGCAATCAAATACGACCTAAGGAACCAAAGTCACCGCCTAGCCGTGGCCGTTCCTCGTTGTTTTGCATTTACGGCAAAAAAATAGAATTTCGCCCGATTCACATATTTTCGTGTGCTATAGCCCCTGCCTTCCGAGTGGGTTCGAGCCCCCGGACCCCGATCGCATATAATTATTCGGGGCAATCATATACGAGCTAAGGAACCATAGTCACTGCCCCGCCATGGCCGTTCCTCGTTCTTTTGCGTTTTACGGCCAAAAAACTAGAATTCCGCCCGATTCCCATATATTAATGTGCTATAGCCCACACCTTCCGAGTGGGTCCGGGCCCCCGGACCCCGATCGCCTAAAATTATTCTTGGCCATCAAATATGACCTAAGGAACCATAGTCACCGCCCCACCATGGCCGTTCCTCGTTGTTTTGCGTTTTACGGCCAAAAAACAAGAATTTCGCCCGATTCCCATATATTCGTGTGCTATAGCCCACGCCATCCTAGTGGGTTCCGGGACCCCCGGACCCCGATCACCTAAAATATTTCCGAGCTATCAAATACGACCTAAGGAACCATAGTCACCGCCCCGCCATGACCGTTCCTTGTTTTTTGTATTTTACGGCCAAAAAACTAGAATTCTGCCAAATTCCCATATATTCATGTGCTATAGCCCACGCCTTCCGAGTGGGTCCGGGCCACCCGGACCCTGATCGCCTAAAATTATTTCGGGCAATCTAATACGACCTAAGGAACCATAGTCACCGCCCAGCCGTGGTTGTTCCTCGTTGTTTTGCATTTACGGCAAAAAAACTAGAATTTCGCCTGATTCCCATATTTTCGTGTACTATAGCCCCTGCCTTCCGAGTGGGTTCGAGCCCCCGGACCCTGATCGCCTAAAATTATTCGGGGCCATCAAATACGAGATGAGGAACCATAGTCACTGCCCCGCCATGGCCTTTCCTCGTTCTTTTGCATTTTACGCCAAAAAATTAGAATTTCGCCTCCTTGCCATATTTTCGTGTGCTATATAGCCCACGCCTTCCGAGTGGGTTCGGGCCCCCGGACCCCGATCGTCTAAAATTATTTTGGGCCATCAGATACGACCTAAGGAACCATAGTCACCGCCCCGCCATGGCCGTTCCTTGTTGGTTTGCGTTTTACGGCCAAAAAACTAGAATTCCGCCCGATTCCCATATATTAGTTTGCTATAGCCCATGCCTTCCTAGTGGGTTCCGAGACCCCCAGACCCTGATCGCCTAAAATATTTTCGGGATATCAAATATGACCTAAGGAACCATAGTCACCGCCCCGCCATGATCGTTCCTCATTTTTTGCATTTTACGGCCAAAAAACTAGAATTCCGCCCAATTCCCATATATTCGTGTGCTATATCACATGCCTTCCGAGTGGGTCCGGGCCACCCGGACCCCGATCGCCTAAAATTATTCCGGGCAATCATATACGACCTAAGGAACCATAGTCACCGCCCAGCCATGGCCGTTCCTCGTTATTTTGCATTTACGGCCAAAAAATTAGAATTTCGCTCGATTCCCATATTATCGTGTGCTATAGCCTATGCTTTCCGAGTGGGTCCGGGCCCCCAGACCCCGATCGCCTAAAATTATTCGGGGCTTTCAAAAACGACCTAAGGAACCATAGTCACCAACCCGCCATGGCCGTTCCTCGCAATTTTGCGTTTTACGGCCAAAAAACTAGAATTCCACCCGATTCCCATAGATTCGTGTGCTATAGCCCATGCCTTTCGAGTAGGCCCGGGCCCCCGGACCCCGATCGCCTAAAATTATTCAGGGCCATTAAATACGACCTAAGGAACCATAGTCATCGCCCCGCCATGGCTGTTCCTCGTTGTTTTGTGTTTTACAGCCAAAAAACTAGAATTCCATCCGATTCCCATATTTTCGGGTGCTATAGCCCACGCCTTCCTAGTAGGTCCGGGCCCCCGGACCCTGATCGCCTAAAATTATTCTAGGCCATCAAATACGAACTAAGGAACCATAGTTTCCTCCCCGCCATGGCCGTTCCTCGTTGTTTTGCGTTTTACGGCCAAAAAACTAGAATTCCGCCTGATTCCCCGATATTCGTGTGCTATATATAGCCCACGCCTTCCTAGTGGGTCCGAGCCCCCCGAATCCCGATCGCGTAAAATTTTTCCGGGCTATCAAATACGACCTAAGGAACCATAGTCACCGCCCTGCCATGACTGTTCCTCATTGTTTTGCTTTTTACGAACAAAACACTAGAATTTTGCCCGATTCCCATATTTTCGTGTGCTATAGCCCATGCCTTCCGAGTGGGTCTGAGCCCCCGAACCCCGATTGCTTAACATTTTTCCAGGCTATCAAATATGACCTAAGGAACCATAGTCACCGCCCCACCATGGCCGTTCCTCGTTGTTTTGCATTTTACGGTAATAAAATAGAATTCTGCCTTATTCCCATAATATATTCGTGTGCTATAGCCCACGCCTTCCTAGTGGGTTCCAGGCCCCCGGACCCCGATCACCTAAAATATTTCCGGGCTATCAAATACGACCTAAGGAACCATAGTCACCGCCCCTCCATGACCGTTCCTCATATTTTGCGTTTAACGGCCAAAACACTAGAATTCCGCCCAATTCCCATATATTCATGTGCTATACCCCACGCCTTTCGAATCGCCTAAAATTATTCCGGGAAATCAAATACGACCTAAGGAACCATAGTCATCGCCCAGCCATGGCCATTCCTCGTTGTATTGCATTTACGGCAAAAAAACTAGAATTTCACCCGATTCCCATATTTTCATGTGCAATAGCCCCTGCCTTCCGAGTGGGTTCGAGCCCCCGGACCCCGATCGCCTAAAATTATTCGGGGCCATCAAATACGAGCTAAGGAACCATAGTCACTGCCCCGCCATGGCCGTTTCTTGTTCTTTTGCATTTTACGGCCAAAAAACTAGAATTCCGCCCGATTCCCATATATTCGTGTGCTAGCCCATGCCTTGCGAGTGGGCCCGGGCCCCCGGACCCCTAACACCTAAAATTATTCTGGGCCATCAAATACGACCTAAGAAACCATTGTCACCACCCCGCCACGGCCGTTCCTCGTTGTTTTGCGTTTTACGGCCAAAAAACTAGAATTCCGCACTTGATTCCCCTATATTCGTGTACTATATATTGCCCACGCCATCCTAGTGGGTCTGGGCCCCCCGAACCCCGATTGCTTAACATTTTTTCAAGCCATCAAATACGAACTAAGGAACCATAGTCACCGCCCAACAATGGCCTTTCCTCGTTGTTTTGCGTTTTATGGCCAAAAAACTTGAATTTTGCCCGATTCCCATATTTTCGTGTACTATAGCCCATGCCTTCCGAGTGGGTTCGAGCCCCCTATCCCTGATTGCCTAACATTTTTCCAGGCTATCAAATATAACCTAAGGAACCATAGTCACCGCCCTGCCATGGCCATTCCTCATTGTTTTGCATTTTACGGCCAAAAATCTAGAATTTCGCCTGATTCCCATATATTCGTGTGCTATAGCCCACGACTTCCTAGTGGGTTCCGGGCCCCCGGACCCCGATCGCCTAAAATATTTTCGGGCTATCAAATACGACCTAAGGAACCATAGTCACCGCCCCTCCATGACCGTTCCTCGTTTTTTGCATTTTACTGCCAAAAAAGTAGAATTCCGCCCAATTCCCATATGTTCATGTGCTATAGCCCACGCCTTCCGGGCAATCAAATACGACCTAAGAAACCATAGTCACCGCCCAGCCGTGGCCGTTGCTCATTTTTTTGCATTTACGGCAAAAAAAACTAGAATTTCGCCCGATTCCCATATATTTGTGTGGTATAGCCCCTGCCTTCCGAGTGGGTTCGAGCCCCCGGACCCCGATAGCCTAAAATTATTCAGGGTTATCAAATACGAGCTAAAGAACAATAGTCACTGCCCCGCCATGGCCATTCCTCGTTCTTTTGCGTTTTACGGCCAAAAAACTAGAATTCCGCCCGATTCTCAGATATTCGTGTGCTATAGCCCACGCCATCCGAGTGGGTCCGGGCCCCCGGACCTCGATCGCCTAAAATTATTCTGGGCCATCAAATACGACCTAAGGAACCATAGTCACCGCCCCACCATGGCCGTTCCTTGTTGTTTTGCGTTCTACGGACAAAAAACTAGAATTCCGCAAGATTACCATATTTTCGTGTGTTAAGCCCATGCCTTCCGAGTGGGTCCGGGGGGCCCGGACCCCGATCGCCTAAAATTTTTTTGGGCCATCAAATACGTCCTAATGAACCATAGTTACCGCCCCGCCATGGCCGTTCCTCTTTATTTTGCATTTTACGGCCAAAAAACTAGAATTCCGCCAGATTCCCATATATTCGTGTGCTATAGCCCACGCCTTCCTAGTGGGTTCCGGGCCCCCCGAACCCCGATCGCCTAAAATATTTCCGGGATATCAAATACAACCGAAGGAACCATAGTCAGCCCCTCCATGACCGATCCTCGTTTTTTGCGTTTTACGGCCAAAAAACTAGAATTCCACCCAATTCCCTTATATTCGTGTGCTATAGCCCACGCCTTCCGAGTGGCTCCGGGTCACCCATACCCCGATCTCTTAAAATTATTTCGGGCCATCAAATACGACCTAAGGAACCATAGTCACCGCCCAGCCATGGCCGTTCCTCGTTGTTTTGCATTTACGGCCAAAAAACTGGAATTTCGCCCGATTCCCATATTATCGTGTGCTATAGACCATGCCTTCCGAGTGGGTCCGGGCCCCCGGACCCTGATCGCCTAAAATTATTTGGGACCTTCAAATACGACCCAAGGAACCATAGTCACCTCCCCGCCATGGCCGTTCCTCGTTGTTTTGCATTTTACGGCCAAAAAACTAGAATTCCGCCTAATTCCCATATATTCGTGTGCTATAGCCCACGCCTTTCGAGTGGGACTGGGCCCCCCGTACCCCGATCGTCTAAAATTTTTCTGAGCCAGAAAATACGACCTAAAGAACCATAGTCACCGCCCCACCTTGGCCGTTCCTCGTTGTTTTGCATTTTACAGCCAAAAAACTAGAATTTCGCTCGATTCCCATATTTTCGTGAACTATAGCCCATGCCTTCTCGAGTGGGTCCGGGCCCCCGGACCCCGATCGCCTAAAATTATTCAGGGCCATCAAATACGACCTAAGGAACCATAGTCATCGCCCCGCCATGGCCGTTCCTCGTTGTTTTGCATTTTACGGCCAAAAAACTAGAATTCTGCCCGATTACCATATTTTCGTATGCTATAGCCCACGCCTTCCGAGTAGGTCCGGGCCCCCGGACCTCGATCGCCTAAAATTATTCTGGGCCATCAAATACAAACTAAAGAACCATAGTCACCGCCCCGCCATGTCCGTTCCTCGTTGTTTTGCGTTTTACGATCAAAAAACTAGAATTCCGCCCGATTCCCATATATTCTTGTGCTATAGCCCACGCCTTCCTAGCGGGTTCCGGTCCCGCCGGACCCCGATCGCCTAAAATATTTTTTCTCTATCAAATACGACCTAAGGAACCATAGTCACCGCCCCGCCATGGCCGTTCCGCATTGTTTTGCGTTTTACGGCCAAAAAACTAGAATTCCGCCCGATTCCCATATTTTCGTGTGCTATAGACCACGCCTTCCGAGTGGGTCCGGGCCCCTCGTACCCCGATCGCCTAAACTTTTTCCGAGACATCAAATACGACCTTAGGAGCCATAGTCACCGCCCTGCCGTGGCCGTTCCTTGTTGTTTTGCATTTTACGGCCAAAAAACTAGAATTTTGCCCAATTCCCATATATTCATGTGTTATAGCCCACGCCTTCTGAGTGGGACCGGCCCCCCATACCCCGATCGCCTAAACTTTTTTCGAGCCATCAAATACATCCTAAAGAACTATAGTCACCGCCCCACCTTGGCCGTTCCTCGTTCTTTTGCATTTTACAGCCAAAAAACTAGAATTTCGCTCGATTCCCATATTTTCGTGAACTATAGCCCATGCCTTCCGAGTGGGTCCGGGCCCCCGGACCCCGATCGCCTAAAATTATTCAGGGCCATCAAATACGACCTAAGGAACCATAGTCATCGCCCCGCCATGGCCGTTCCTCGTTGTTTTGCATTTTACGGCCAAAAAACTAGAATTCTGCCCGATTACCATATTTTCGTATGCTATAGCCCACGCCTTCCGAGTAGGTCCGGGCCCCCGGACCTCGATCGCCTAAAATTATTCTGGGCCATCAAATACAAACTAAGGAACCATAGTCACCGCCCCGCCATGTCCGTTCCTCGTTGTTTTGCGTTTTACGACCAAAAAACTAGAATTCCGCCCGATTCCCATATATTCTTGTGCTATAGCCCACGCCTTCCTAGCGGGTTCCGGTCCCGCCGGACCCTGATCGCCTAAAATATTTTTTCTCTATCAAATACGACCTAAGGAACCATAGTCACCGCCCCGCCATGGCCGTTCCGCATTGTTTTGCGTTTTACGGCCAAAAAACTAGAATTCCGCCCGATTCCCATATTTTCGTGTGCTATAGACCACGCCTTCCGAGTGGGTCCGGGCCCCTCGTACCCTGATCCCCTAAACTTTTTCCGAGCCATCAAATACGACCTTAGGAGCCATAGTCACCGCCTCGCCGTGGCCGTTCCTTGTTGTTTTGCATTTTACGGCCAAAAACCTAGAATTTCGCTCGATTCCCATATTTTCGTGAGCTATAGGCCACGCCTTCCGAGTGGGTCCGGGCCCCCGGACCCCGATCGCCTAAAATTATTCGGGGCCATCAAATACGACCTAACTAACCATAGTCACCGCCCCACCATGGCCATTCCTCGTTGTTTTGCATTTTACGGCCAAAAAACTAGAATTCCGCCCGATTCCCATATATTCGTGTGCTATAGCCCATGCCTTCCTAGTGGGTTCCGGGCCCACCGGACCCCGATCGCCGAAAATATTTCTGGGCTATCAAAAACGACCTAAGGAACCATAGTCACCGCCTCGCCATGGCCGTTCCTCGTTATTTTGTTTTTACTGCAAAAAAACTAGAATTCCACCTAATTCCCATATATTGGTGTGCTATAGCCCACGCCTTCCGAGTGGGTCCGGGGGCCCGGACCTCGATCGCCTAAAATTATTCTGGGCCATCAAATACGACCTAAGGAACCATAGTCACCGCCACGTCGTGACCGTTCCGCGTTGTTTTGCATTTTATAGCCAAAAAACTAGAATTTCGCTCGATTCCCATATTTTCGTGAGCTATAGCCCACGCCTTCCGAGTGGGTCCGGGCCCCCGGACCCCGATCGCCTAAAATTATTCGGGGCCATCAAATACGACCTAAGGTACCATAGTCACCACCCCGCCATGGCCTTCCTCGTTGTTTTGCATTTTGCGGGCAAAAAACTAGAATTCCGCCCGATTCCCATATATTCGTGTGCTATAGCCCATGCCTTCCTAGTGGGTTCCGGACCCCCCGGACCCCGATCGCCTAAAATATTTTTGGTCTATCAAATACGACCTAAGGAACCATAGTCACCGCCCCGCCATGGCCGTTCTTCGTTGTTTTGCGTTTTACAGCCAAAAAACTAGAATTCCGCCCGATTGCCATATTTTCGTGCGCTATAGCCAATGCCTTCCGAGTGGGTCCGGGCCCCCGGACCCCGATCGCCAAAAATTATTTTGGGCCATCAAATACGGCCTAAGGAACCTTAGTCACCGCCCTGCCATGGCCGTTCCTCATTGTTTTGCGTTTTACGGCCAAAAAATAGAATTCCGCCCGATTTCCATATATTCGTGTGCTATAGCCCACGCCTTCCTAGTGGGTTCCGGACCCCTCCAGACCCCAATAGCCTAAAATATTTTTGGGCTATCAAATACGACCTAAGGAACCATAGTCACCGCCCCGCCATGGCCGTTCTTCGTTGTTTTGCGTTTTATGGCCAAAAAACTAGAATTCCGCCTGATTCCCATATTTTCGTTTGCTATAGCCCATGCCTTCCGAGTGGGTTCGGGCCCCCGGACCCCGATCGCCTAAAATTATTCGGGGCCATCAAATAAACCCTAAGGTACCATAGTCACCGCCCCGCCATGGCCTTCCTCGTTGTTTTGCATTTTGCGAGCAAAAAACTAGAATTCCGCCCGATTCCCATATATTCGTGTGCTATAGCCCACGCCTTCCTAGTGGGTTCCGGACCCCCGGACCCCGATCGCCTTAAATATTTCTGGGCTATCAAATACGACCTAAGGAACCATAGTCACCGCCCCGCCATGGCCGTTCTTCGTTGTTTTGCGTTTTACGGCCAAAAAACTAGAATTCCGCCCGATTCCCATATTTTCGTGTGCTATAGCCAATGCCTTCCGAGTGGGTCCGGGCCCCCGGACCCCGATCGCCTAAAATTATTCTGGGCCATCAAATACGGCCTAAGGAAGCATAGTAACCGCCCTGCCATGGCCGTTCCACATTGTTTTGCATGTTACGGCCAATAAACTAGAATTCCGCCCGATTTCCATATATTCGTGTGCTATAGCCCACGCCTTCCTAGTGGGTTCCGGACCCCTCCAGACCCCAATAGCCTAAAATATTTCTGGGCTATCAAATACGACCTAAGGAACCATAGTCACTGCCCCGCCGTGGTCGTTCCTCGTTGTTTGGCAATTTACGGCAAAAAAACTAGAATTTTGCCCGATTCCCTTATTTTCATGTGCTATAGCCCCTGCCTTCCGAGTGGGTCCGAGCCCCCAGACCCCGATCACCTAAAATTATTCGGGGCCATCGAATACGACCAATGGAACCATAGTCACCTCCCCGCCATGGACGTTCCTCGTTGTTTTGCATTTTACGGCAGAAAAACTAGAATTCCGCCTGATTCCCATATATTCGTGTGCTATAACCCACGTCTTCCTAGTGGGTTCCAGGCCTCCCGGACCCCGATCGCCTAAAATATTTACGGGTTATCAAATACGACCGAAGGAACCATAGTCACCGCCCTGCCAAGAACGTTCCTTATTGTTTTGCTTTTTGGGACCAAAAAACTAGAATTTTGCCTGATTCCCATATTTTCGTGTGCTATAACCCATGCCTTCCGAGTGGGTCTGAGACCCCGAACCCCGATTGCCTAACATTTTTCCAGGCTATCAAATACGACCTAAGGAACCATAGTCACCGCCCTGCCATGGTCGTTCCTCGATATTTTGCATTTTACGGCCAAAAAACTAGAATTCCGCCCGATTCCCATATATTCGTGTGTTATAGCCCACGCCTTCCTAGTGAGTTCCGGGCCCCCCGGACCCCGATCGCCTAAAATATTTCTGGGCTATCAAATACGACCTATCGAACCATAGTCACCGCCCCTCCATGACCGTTCCTCGTTTCTTGCGTTATACGGCCAAAAAACTAGAATTTCGCCCGATTCCCATATTTTTGTATGCTATAGCCCACGCCTTCCGAGTAGGTCCGGGCCCCCAGACCTCGATCGCCTAAAATTATTCCGGGCCATCAAATACAACCTAAGGAACCATAGTCACCGCCCAGCCGTGGCCGTTCCTCGTTGTTTTCCATTTACGTCCAAAAAACTAGAATTTCGCCCGATTCCCATATTTTCGTGTGCTATAGCCCATGCCTTCCGAGTGGGTCCTGGCCCCCGGACCCTGATCGCCTAAAATTATTCGGGGCCATCAAATACGACCTAAGGAACCATAGTCACCGCCACGCCATGGCCGTTCCTCGTTGTTTTGCGTTTTACGGCCAAAATCTAGAATTCCACCCAATTCCCATATATTCGTGTGCTATAGCCCACGCCTTCTGAGTGGGACCGGGCCCCCGTACCCCGATCGCCTAAAATTTTTCCGATCCATCAAATACGACCTAAGGAACCATAGTCACCTCCCCGCCATGGCCGTTCCTCGTTGTTTTGCATTTTATGGCCAAAAAACTAGAATTTCGCTCGATTCCCATATATTCGTGTGCTATAGCCCACTCCTTCCTAGTGGGTTCCAGGCCCCCTGGACCCCGATCGCCTAAAATATTTCCGGGCTATCAAATACGACCTAAGGAACCATAGTTACCGCCCCTCCATGACCGTTCCTCATTTTTTGCATTTTACGGCCTAAAAACGAGAATTCCGCCCAATTCCCATATATTCGTGTGCTATAGCCCATGCCTTCCGAGTGGATCCTTAGTTCCTTAGTTCATATTTTCGTGTGTTATAACCCCCGCCTTCTGAGTAGGACCGGGACCAACCAGACCCCGATCGCCTAAACCTTTTTCGAGCCATCAAATATGAACTAAGGAACCATAGTCAACACCCCGCCGTGGTCGTTCCTCGTTGTTTTGTAATTTACGGCAAAAAAACTAGAATTTTGCCCGATTCCCATATTTTCATGTGCTATAGCCCCTGCCTTCCGAGTGGGTCTGAGCCCCTGGACCCCGATCACCTAAAATTATTCGGGGCCATCGAATATGACCAAAGGAACCATAGTCACCGCCTCACCATGGCCGTTCCTCGTTCTTTTGCGTTTTACGGTCAAAAAACTAGAATTCTGCCCGATTCCCATATATTGGTGTGTTATAGCCCACGCCTTCCGAGTGGGTCCGGGCCCCCGGACCCCAATCGCCTAAAATTATTCTGGGCCATCAAATACGACCTAAGGAACCATAGTCACCGCCCCACCATGGCCGTTCCTTGTTGTTTTGCGTTTTACGGCATAAAAACTAGAATTCCGCCCAATTCCCATATTATCGTGTGCTAAGCCCTCGCCTTCCGAGTGGGTCCGGGCCTCCCGGACCCCGATCGCCTAACATTTATTTAGGCCATCAAATACGTCCTAAGGAACCATAGTCACTGCCCCGCCATGGCCGTTCCTCGTTGTTTTGCATTTTACGGCCAAAAAACTAGAATTTCGCCCGATTCCCACATATTCGTGTGCTATATATAGCCCACGCCTTCCTAGTGGGTCTGGGCCCCCCGGACCCCGATCGCCTAAAATTTTCTGGGCTATCAAATACGACCTAAGGAAACATAGTCACCGCCCTGCCATGACCGTTCCTCGTTGTTTTGCTTTTTACGACCAAAAAATTAGAATTTTGCCCGATTTCCATATATTCGTGTGCCATAGTCCATGCCTTCCGAGTGGGCCCGGGTCCCCCAAAACAGGATTGCCTAACATTTTTCCAGGCCATCAAATACGACCTAAGGAACCATAGTCACCGCCCCGCCATAGCCGTTCCTCGTTGTTTTGCGTTTTACGGCCAAAAAACTAGAATTTCGCCCGATTCCCATATATTCGTGTGCTATATATAGCCCACGCCTTCCTAGTGGGTCTGGGCCCCCGGACCCCGATCGCCTAAAAATTTTCTGGGCTATCAAATACGACCTAAGGAACCATAGTCACCGCCCTGCCATGACCGTTCCTCGTTGTTTTGCTTTTTACGACCAAAAAATTAGAATTTTGCCCGATTTCCATATATTCGTGTGCCATAGTCCATGCCTTCCGAGTGGGCCCGGGTCCCTCGAAACAGGATTGCCTAACATTTTTCCAGGCCATCAAATACGACCTAAGGAACCAAAGTCACCGCCCTGCCATAGCCGTTCCTCGTTGTTTTGCGTTTTACGGCCAAAAAATTAGAATTTCGCCCGATTCCCATATATTCGTGTGCTATATATAGCCCACGCCTTCCTAGTGGGTCTGGGCCCCCCGGACCCCGATCGCCTAAAAATTTTCTGGGCTATCAAATACGACCTAAGGAACCATAGTCACCGCCCTGCCATGACCGTTCCTCGTTGTTTTGCTTTTTACGACCAAAAAATTAGAATTTTGCCCGATTTCCATATATTCGTGTGCCATAGTCCATGCCTTCCGAGTGGGCCCGGGTCCCTCGAAACAGGATTGCCTAACATTTTTCCAGGCCATCAAATACGACCTAAGGAACCAAAGTCACCGCCCTGCCATAGCCGTTCCTCGTTGTTTTGCGTTTTACGGCCAAAAAATTAGAATTTCGCCCGATTCCCATATATTCGTGTGCTATATATAGCCCACGCCTTCCTAGTGGGTCTGGGCCCCCCGGACCCCGATCGCCTAAAAATTTTCTAGGCTATCAAATACGACCTAAGGAACCATAGTCACCGCCCTGCCATGACCGTTCCTCGTTGTTTTGCTTTTTACGACAAAAAAACTAGAATTTTGCCCGATTCCCATATTTTCATGTGCTATAGCCCCTGCCTTCCGAGTGGGTCTGAGCCCCCGGACCCCGATCACCTAAAATTATTCGGGGCCATCGAATATGACCAAAGGAACCATAGTCACCGCCTCACCATGGCTGTTCCTCGTTCTTTTGCGTTTTACGGTCAAAAAACTAGAATTCTGCCCGATTCCCATATATTGGTGTGTTATAGCCCACGCCTTCCGAGTGGGTCCGGGCCCCCGGACCCCAATCGCCTAAAATTATTCTGGGCCATCAAATACGACCTAAGGAACCATAGTCACCGCCCCAACATGGCCGTTCCTTGTTGTTTTGCGTTTTACGGCATAAAAACTAGAATTCCGCCCAATTCCCATATTATCGTGTGCTAAGCCCTCGCCTTCCGAGTGGGTCCGGGCCCCCCGGACCCTGATCGCCTAAAATTTATTTAGGCCATCAAATACGTCCTAAGGAACCATAGTCACTATCCCGCCATGGCCGTTCCTCGTTGTTTTGCATTTTACGGCCAAAAAACTAGAATTTCGCCCGATTCCCACATATTCGTGTGCTATATATAGCCCACGCCTTCCTAGTGGGTCTGGGCCCCCCGGACCCCGATCGCCTAAAAATTTTCTGGGCTATCAAATACGACCTAAGGAACCATAGTCACCGCCCTGCCATGACCGTTCCTCGTTGTTTTGCATTTTACGGCAGAAAAACTAGAATTCCACATGATTCCCATATATTCGTGTGCTCTAACCCACGTTTTCCTAGTGGGTTCCGGGCCTCCCGGACCCCGATCGCCTAAAATATTTACGGGTTATCAAATATGACTGAAGGAACCATAGTCACCGCCCTGCCAAGACCGTTCCTCATTGTTTTGCTTTTTACGACCAAAAGACTAGAATTTTGCCCGATTCCCATATTTTCGTGTGCTATAACCCATGCCTTCCGAGTGGGTCTGAGACCCCGAACCCCGATTGCCTAACATTTTTCCAGGCTATCAAATACGTCATAAGGAACCATAGTCACCGCCCCACCATGGTCGTTCCTCGATATTTTGCATTTTACGGCCAAAAAACTAGAATTCTGCCCGATTCCCATTTATTCGTGTGTTATAGCGCACGCCTTCCTAGTGAGTTCCGGGCCCCCCGGACCCCGATCGCCTAAAATATTTCTGGGCTATCAAATACCACCTATCGAACCATAGTCACCGCCCCTCCATGACCGTTCCTCGTTTCATGCGTTATACGGCCAAAAAACTAGAATTCCGCCCGATTCCCATATTTTCGTATGCTATAGCCCACGCCTTCCGAGTAGGTCCGGGCCCCTGGACCTCGATCGCCTAAAATTATTCCGGGCCATCAAATACAACCTAAGAAACCATAGTCACCGCCCAGCCGTGGCCGTTCCTCGTTGTTTTGCATTTACGTCTAAAAAACTAGAATTTCGCCCGATTCCCATATTTTCGTGTGCTATAGCCCATGCCTTCCGAGTGGGTCCTGGCCCCGGACCCCGATCGCCTAAAATTATTCGAGGCCATCAAATACGACCTAAGGAACCACAGTCACCGCCACGCCATGGCAATTCCTCGTTGTTTTGCATTTTATGGCCAAAAAACTAGAATTCCACCCAATTCCCATATATTCGTGTGCTATAGCCCACGCCTTCTGAGTGGGACCGGGCCCCCGTACCCCGATCGCCTAAAATTTTTCCGATCCATCAAATACGACCTAAGGAACCATAGTCACCTCCCCGCCATGGCCGTTCCTCGTTGTTTTGCATTTTATGGCCAAAAAACTAGAATTTCGCTCGATTCCCATATATTCGTGTGCTATAGCCCACTCCTTCCTAGTGGGTTCCAGGCTCCCTGGACCCCGATCGCTTAAAATATTTCCGGGCTATCAAATACGACCTAAGGAACCATAGTTACCGCCCCCCCCATGACCGTTCCTCATTTTTTGCATTTTACGGCCTAAAAACGAGAATTTCGCCCAATTCCCATATATTCGTGTGTTATAGCCCATGCCTTCCGAGTGGATCCTTAGTTCCTTAGTTCATATTTTCGTGTGTTATAACCCATGCCTTCTGAGTAGGACCGGGACCCCCAGACCCCGATCGCCTAAACCTTTTTCGAGCCATAAAATATGAACTAAGGAACCATAGTCACTGCCCCGCCGTGGTCGTTCCTCGTTGTTTTGCAATTTACGGCAAAAAAACTAGAATTTTGCTCGATTCCCATATTTTCATGTGCTATAGCCCCAGCCTTCCGAGTGGGTCCGAGCCCCCGGACCCCGATCACTTAAAATTATTCGGGGCCATCGAATACGACCAAAGGAACCATAGTCACCTCCCCGCCATGGCCGTTCCTCGTTGTTTTGCGTTTTACGGCAGAAAAACTAGAATTCCGCCTGATTCCCATATATTCGTGTGCTATAACCCACGTCTTCCTAGTGGGTTCCGGGCCTCCCGGACCCCGATCGCCTAAAATATTTACGGGTTATCAAATATGACCGAAGGAACCATAGTCACCGCCCTGCCAAGAACGTTCCTCATTGTTTTGCTTTTTGGGACCAAAAAACTAGAATTTTGCCTGATTACCATATTTTCGTGTGCTACAACCCATGCCTTCCGTGTGGGTTTGAGACCCCGAACCCCGATTGCCTAACATTTTTCCAGGCTATCAAATACGACCTAAGGAACCATAGTCACCACCCTGCCATGGTCGTTCCTCGATATTTTGCATTTTACGGCCAAAAAACTAGAATTCCGCCCGATTCCCATATATTCGTGTGTTATAGCCCACGCCTTCCTAGTGAGTTCCGGGCCCCCCGGACCCCGATCGCCTAAAATATTTCTGGGCTATCAAATACGACCTATCGAACCATAGTCACCGCCCCTCCATGACCGTTCCTCGTTTCTTGCGTTATACGGCCAAAAAACTAGAATTCCGCCCGATTCCCATATTTTTGTATGCTATAGCCCACGCCTTCCGAGTAGGTCCGGGCCCCCGGACCTCGATCGCCTAAAATTATTCCGGGCCATCAAATACAACCTAAGGAACCATAGTCACCGCCCAGCCATGGCCGTTCCTCGTTGTTTTGCATTTACGTCCAAAAAACTAGAATTTCGCCCGATTCCTATATTTTCGTGTGCTATAGCCCATGCCTTCCGAGTGGGTCCTGGCCCCCGGACCCTGATCGCCTAAAATTATTCGGGGCCATCAAATACGACCTAAGGAACCATAGTCACCGCCACGCCATGGCCGTTCCTCGTTGTTTTGCGTTTTACGGCCAAAATCTAGAATTCCACCCAATTCCCATATATTCGTGTGCTATAGCCCACGCCTTCTGAGTGGGACCGGGCCCCCCGTACCCCGATCGCCTAAAATTTTTTTGATCCATCAAATACGACCTAAGGAACCATAGTCACCTCCCCGCCATGGCCGTTCCTCGTTGTTTTGCATTTTATGGCCAAAAAACTAGAATTTCGCTCGATTCCCATATATTCGTGTGCTATAGCCCACTCCTTCCTAGTGGGTTCCAGGCCCCCTGGACCCCGATCGCCTAAAATATTTCCGGGCTATCAAATACGACCTAAGGAACCATAGTTACCGCCCCTCCATGACCGTTCCTCATTTTTTGCATTTTACGGACTAAAAACGAGAATTCCGCCCAATTCCCATATATTCGTGTGCTATAGCCCATGCCTTCCGAGTGGATCCTTAGTTCCTTAGTTCATATTTTCGTGTGTTATAGCCCACGCCTTCTGAGTAGGATCGGGACCCCCAGACCCCGATCGCCTAAACCTTTTTCGAGCCATCAAATATGAACTAAGGAACCATAGTCAACACCCCGCCATGGTCGTTCCTCGTTGTTTTGCAATTTACGGCAAAAAAACTAGAATTTTGCCCGATTCCCATATTTTCATGTGCTATAGCCCCTGCCTTCCGAGTGGGTCCAAGCCCCCGGACCCCGATCACCTAAAATTATTCGGGGCCATCGAATATGACCAAAGGAACCATAGTCACCGCCTCACTATGGCCGTTCCTCGTTCTTTTGCGTTTTACGGTCAAAAAACTAGAATTCTGCCCGATTCCCATATATTGGTGTGTTATAGCCCACGCCTTCCGAGTGGGTCCGGGCCCCCGGACCCCAATCGCCTAAAATTATTCTGGGCCATCAAATACGACCTAAGGAACCATAGTCACCGCCCCACCATGGCCGTTCCTTGTTGTTTTGCGTTTTACGGCATAAAAACTAGAATTCCGCCCAATTCCCATATTATCGTGTGCTAAGCCCTCGCCTTCCGAGTGGGTCCGGGCCCCCAGGACCCCGATCGCCTAACATTTATTTAGGCCATCAAATACGTCCTAAGGAACCATAGTCACTGCCCCGCCATGGCTGTTCCTCGTTGTTTTGCATTTTACGGCCAAAAAACTAGAATTTCGCCCGATTCCCACATATTCGTGTGCTATATATAGCCCACGCCTTCCTAGTGGGTCTGGGCCCCCCGGACCCCGATCGCCTAAAAATTTTCTGGGCTATCAAATACGACCTAAGGAACCATAGTCACCGCCCTGCCATGACCGTTCCTCGTTGTTTTGCTTTTTACGACCAAAAAATTAGAATTTTGCCCGATTTCCATATATTCGTGTGCCATAGTCCATGCCTTCCGAGTGGGCCCGGGTCCCTCGAAACAGGATTGCCTAACATTTTTCCAGGCCATCAAATACGACCTAAGGAACCAAAGTCACCGCCCTGCCATAGCCGTTCCTCGTTGTTTTGCGTTTTACGGCCAAAAAATTAGAATTTCGCCCGATTCCCATATATTCGTGTGCTATATATAGCCCACGCCTTCCTAGTGGGTCTGGGCCCCCCGGACCCCGATCGCCTAAAAATTTTCTGGGCTATCAAATACGACCTAAGGAACCATAGTCACCGCCCTGCCATGACCGTTCCTCGTTGTTTTGCTTTTTACGACAAAAAAACTAGAATTTTGCCCGATTCCCATATTTTCATGTGCTATAGCCCCTGCCTTCCGAGTGGGTCTGAGCCCCCGGACCCCGATCACCTAAAATTATTCGGGGCCATCGAATATGACCAAAGGAACCATAGTCACCGCCTCACCATGGCCGTTCCTCGTTCTTTTGCGTTTTACGGTCAAAAAACTAGAATTCTGCCCGATTCCCATATATTGGTGTGTTATAGCCCACGCCTTCCGAGTGGGTCCGGGCCCCCAGACCCCAATCGCCTAAAATTATTCTGGGCCATCAAATACGACCTAAGGAACCATAGTCACCGCCCCAACATGGCCATTCCTTGTTGTTTTGCGTTTTACGGCATAAAAACTAGAATTCCGCCCAATTCCCATATTATCGTGTGCTAAGCCCTCGCCTTCCGAGTGGGTCCGGGCCCCCCGGACCCCGATCGCCTAACATTTATTTAGGCCATCAAATACGTCCTAAGGAACCATAGTCACTATCCCGCCATGGCCGTTCCTCGTTGTTTTGCATTTTACGGTCAAAAAACTAGAATTTCGCCGGATTCCCACATATTCGTGTGCTATATATAGCCCACGCCTTCCTAGTGGGTCTGGGCCTCCCGGACCCCGATCGCCTAAAAATTTTCTGGGCTATCAAATACGACCTAAGGAACCATAGTCACCGCCCTGCCATGACCGTTCCTCGTTGTTTTGCATTTTACGACCAAAAAATTAGAATTTTGCCCGATTTCCATATATTCGTGTGCCATAGTCCATGCCTTCCGAGTGGGCCCGGGTCCCCCGAAACAGGATTGCCTAACATTTTTTCAGGCCATCAAATACAACCTAAGGAACCATCGTCACCACCCCGCCATAGCCGTTCCTCTTTGTTTTGCGTTTTACGGCCAAAAAATTAGAATTTCGCCCGATTCCCATATATTCGTGTGCTATATATAGCCCACGCCTTCCTAGTGGGTCTGGGCCCCCCGGACCCCGATCGCCTAAAAATTTTCTGGGCTATCAAATACGACCTAAGGAACCATAGTCACCGCCCTGCCATGACCGTTCCTCGTTGTTTTGCTTTTTACGACAAAAAAACTAGAATTTTGCCCGATTCCCATATTTTCATGTGCTATAGCCCCTGCCTTCCGAGTGGGTCCGAGCCCCCGGACCCCGATCACCTAAAATTATTCGGGGCCATCGAATACGACCAAAGGAACCATAGTCACCTCCCCGCCATGGCCGTTCCTCGTTGTTTTTCATTTTACGGCAGAAAAACTAGAATTCCGCCTGATTCCCATATATTCGTGTGCTATAACCCACGTCTTCCTAGTGGGTTCCGGGCCTCCCGGACCCCGATCGCCTAAAATATTTACGGGTTATAAAATACGACCGAAGGAACCATAGTCACCGCCCTGCCAAGAACGTTCCTCATTGTTTTGCTTTTTACGACCAAAAAACTAGAATTTTGCCTGATTCCCATATTTTCGTGTGCTATAACCCATGCCTTCCGTGTGGGTTTGAGACCCCGATCCCCGATTGCCTAACATTTTTCCAGGCTATCAAATACGACCTAAGGAACCATAGTCACCGCCCCGCCATGGTCGTTCCTCGATATTTTGCATTTTACGGCCAAAAAACTAGAATTCCGCCCGATTCCCATATATTCGTGTGTTATAGCCCACGCCTTCCAAGTGAGTTCCGGGCCCCCCGGACCCCGATCGCCTAAAATATTTCTAGGCTATCAAATACGACCTATCGAACCATAGTCACCGCCCCTCCATGACCGTTCCTCGTTTCTTGCGTTATACGGCCAAAAAACTAGAATTCCGCCCGATTCCCATATTTTTGTATGCTATAGCCCACGCCTTCCGAGTAGGTCCGGGCCCCCAGGACCTCGATCGCCTAAAATTATTCCGGGCCATCAAATACAACCTAAGGAACCATAGTCACCGCCTAGCCGTGTCCGTTCCTCGTTGTTTTGCATTTACGTCCAAAAAACTAGAATTTCGCCTGATTCCCATATTTTCATGTGCTATAGCCCATGCCTTCCGAGTGGGTCCTGGCCCCCGGACCCCGATCGCCTAAAATTATTCGGGGCCATCAAATATGACCTAAGGAACCATAGTCACCGCCATGCCATGGCCGTTCCTCGTTGTTTTGCGTTTTACGGCCAAAAACTAGAATTCCACCCAATTCCCATATATTCGTGTGCTATAGCCCACGCCTTCTGAGTGGGACCGGGCCCCCCGTACCCCGATCGCCTAAAATTTTTCCGATCCATCAAATACGACCTAAGGAACCATAGTCACCTCCCCGCCATGGCCGTTCCTCGTTGTTTTGCATTTTATGGTCAAAAAACTAGAAT